>NC_060275.1:62302767-62561883 GCF_021613505.1 Equus quagga | reverse complement strand
GCTAACAGGTCAAATATGCACAGCACAGAACGGCTAACAGGTCAAATGGTTCTCCTTTTTCTCTTGGGCAAATAGTTGAACTACATTTCCTGGACTCTTATGCCATTAAATGCAGTTATGTAACTGAGTTCTGGCCAATGCATATAGGTAGAAATTATGTAGTCACCCATTTTCAAGTTTAGTCCCTAAAGCCTTCTCATGTCAACCATCAGTTCTTTCCCCATTCTCAGGCTAAATGGAAAGATTCCCAAACACCTGGAGGATCTCAGTCCCAGAATAACTGCATGGAGCAGAACTAACCCGTATCACCCATGACCGTACTACGACTGAAGCAAGGTACCAAGTCTTCATGCGTTAAGGCACTAAAATTTTGGAGTGGTTGGATACGCTAGTTAGCTCATGGTAATTAAATGGAGGGATTAGCACCAGTTGCTATTTCATTGGGAGGAGTAACCAATTTGGGTGGAAGGTGAAACAGAAGGTAAAAACTAGTATAAATAAAACATAGTTTACATAAAAAAATGAAAACAAAACTAATAGGAGGACATAAAGCCACAGCAAGAATAGGTAAAAGCCAAAAGTAGGTGAGGAATGCCAACAAAAATTCCTGGATATGTGAAAAGGAGATAAATGAATGAAAACAGACTTAACAGTACTGAGAAAGCTAAAACATAAATCTGTGACAGGAGAACACAGGTAAGGAGGAACAGGCTGGTGTCTGTTAGACAGTCCCAGAAAGCTTCAGGAGCTGCAGGCACAAGACACTTCTGAAGGCAGCAGCATGGGGTTAACATAGAGGATTGCTTCAAAGTCCTAAGACAAACTGTTAGAGCCACCAGGTCACCTATGTTGCGCCACACAACGAGACAATTACCTTCCCATGTCAATGTAAACGGCCGCAGGTTTTGGCCTCTGAATAGACTGAAACAGAGAAGTTCAAGACTTTGAGGTCTTAGGCAACGATGAAGCCTACTCATAGAACAATGACCTCTCCACCTGCTCCTGGTACCTGGGTCTCAGCTGGTACAGCCCTCAACACCTTCCACAACACACACATAGACACACACACACACACGGCCCCCCTCAGTCAGAAGAAGGGAAGACCCTTTCCTGTGGAAAGTGGCCCAAGAGTCGTATTTATACTGACATTTGGGGGTGTCCAAACAAAACACCCTGGTTTCCATCTGAGCACCCTACAGGGATGCTCACAATTTCACAAGCCCCAGCATGGTACCCAGAGGTTTTACTCGCTTTTCAGGACCTCATTCTTAAAAATGAAAGGACAACTAAGATCCACCAGAGATTTGAAGACTCCAATAAATACACACTAAAATATGCAAATAAAAACACTAATAACAAAAAAAGGAAATTTGAGAAAACAGAGATAATAGAGCAGATTTAAACCAGAAAGTTTAAAATATAAAAGACTCTTTGATGAATATGCTTAGAGAGATAAGAAAAGATCTGTGAAATAAGAATGCTATTGAAAATAGGGAAATGGCTCCATTTCTGTGAAGAACGTGGAAAGTCAAAAAAAAATTCCGTTTGCTCCATAACAATGAGAAAAAGCCAAATAATCTAAAAAATCATGCATTTTCTTGACCCCATCAGAGAACCGAAGTTCCAAAGCAACAAAGTAAAGAGAAATCCAAAGAGGGACAAGTTCCCCTAGGGACAGACAAGAAACCCAAAATATTCTGTCAGTGGCAAAGCACTGGAGAGAGAGGATATCTTATCCCAGTGGGTTACAAGAACTCAGCATTCTAGTCGATTCGCGAAGACTAAGTGAGGGCTAGCAAGTCTGGAGCAGCTGTCCCCAGACATGAGGGGACTTCACCCCCGCTCACAAGCTCTTTGCACTGTGTCTCCCCAAGTGCTCACAGGAAAGATTGTGAGCAAGGCAGCAGAGTGGAGAGAGCTTCCCTCCAGAGCACTAAAGACAAAGAGAAAAATTTTAAGGCAGGCAGAAGGAAAATAAAAATTACATTTAGGCGACCATAGATAAGAGTCACAGGAGACTTCTGCTCAAAAACTATGCTAGCCAGAAAACATCACAGTCATGCCTTTAAAGAAAGGAAGGTGGAAAAGATCTGTCAACCCCGAATTCTATATTCAGCACAAATGCCTAAAATATTAAGGTAACATAAAGGCTTTTTCAGGCAAACAATATCTGAGGTAATGCATTTCCAGCAAACTTGTGCTATAAGAAATTCTAAAGAAAGCTCTTCAGGGAGGAGCATGATACCAGATGGAAACATGCATCTATACCAAACAATGAAGAGCACTGGAAACGTGGAACATAAAGGTAAACAGAAGATGTATTTCCTTACTTTTCATCACTTTAAAAGATAGTTTCATGATCTAAAAGAAACACAATAATACAGACAGAGGTAAAATTGTTTTCACTTCTTGTTTTCCTTGTTTCTTGTTTTTATAAGAACACAGAGTCAACTGGAAGTAAAGACAATAAGATCAAAGAGGATGGGAGAGAGAGAATGGAAGTAAACTACTGTACGGTGCTTACACAATAGCAAAAGGGGTATAATAAAGCAGACTGTGGTACGTTGAGTAGGTATATTGTAAATCCCCAAGTAGCTGATAAATATTTTTTAAAGAGGTAAATTAAAAGCCAATGTGAAGATAAAATAGGAGCATTAATAATACTCAATAAAAACTTTTTAAAGGCAGGAAAGGATGAAAAGAGACCAAAAACATATGGGATAAATAAAAAATTACTAGAAAGGTGGAGGATTTAAATCCAATCATACAAATAAATATATTAAATGTAAAAACACCCCGATTAAAATAGAGGAGGTCAAACTGAATTAAAAAACAAGGAAGAACCAACCATATGCTGTTCACGAGAGACCCACTTTAAATATAAAGACATAAATAGGTAAGATGTAAAAGTTTGAAAAAAGATATGCAATGTAAGCATTAATCAAAAGAAAGCTGAAAAGGCTATAAAATATGTGAAAAAGGAGACTTCAAAAAAAATTACCGGGGTAAAAAGAGGCATTACATAATGATAAAGGGATCAATTCTTTAAGAGGACAGAACAATTATAAAAGCATATGCACCTAACAATAGATCTTCAAAATATACAAAGCAAAAACCTATAGAATGGAAAGAAGAAACGCATAATTATAGTTGGAGACTTGATCCTCTCTCAGTAATCAAGAGAACAAGTAAATAGAAAAGCAGTGGATACAGCAGACATGAACAACACTCAACTAACTTGAACTAATTAACATTTATCAAACACGCTACCCAAAAGCAGCAATATACACATGCTTTTCAATGGATGTAGAAAATTCACAAGAAAGACTATATTCTAGGTCATTGAAAAAAAACCAAAACACTCGGTTCATCCTTCATAAACATGTGTGTTAAAATCAACAAACCTTAAGGAAATCAAATCTAACAATATGTAAAAAGGAACCTGCAATCCAGGAAAGTAAGGTTGGTTCAACATTCACAGATCTATCAATCTACTTCACCTCATCAACACTAAAGAAGAATAAAGCGGCGGCCAGCTCACGGCTGCAGAGACAGCATTTGACAGAGCTCAGTGCCACCCCAGCACACCAGAAAGGAGAGAACCTCCTCAGCCACAAAAGGACAGCTGACATCATACTCGACAGTGAAAGACTGAGTGCTTTCCCCATAAGATTAAAACAAAAGCCAAAAATGCACACTCTCACCATTCACATTCAGTATGAGAGGTCCTTGCCAGTGCAATAGGCAAGAAAAGTAAAGTCAAGACATACAAGTTAGAAAAGAACAAATGTGTCTTTATTTTCAAATGACATGATCATCTATCTCTATAGATTATCCCAAAGAAGCTACAAAGGAGCTACCTGAACTAAGGAGTGAGTTGAAGAAAGCTGCAATATATAAAAGCCTACTGCATTTCTACAGAGGCAATAAATCATTGAAAATTTAATATTTCAAAAAAAGTAACATAAAAGAATCAAAAAACACTAAATACTTAAGGATAAATCTAAAAAATGTGCAAGACTTGTATCCTGAAAATGACACAATAATGATGAGAGGAATTAAAGCATATTGAAACAAATGAAGAAATGGAGCATTTTTTCTGGACTGGGAGGCTCAGTAGCGTTAGGATGATCAATAGACTCAAGGCAGTTCCAGCTAAAGCTCAGCAGGCCTTTTTGGTTTTCCTTTGTAGAAACTGAAGAACAATTATATGGAAATTCAAAATTGATATTCAAATTAAAGAAATAAACTCTAAAAATAAAACAGCTTTACACTACCTGATAAAGACTACCAGGAAGCTATATAAGCATGACGAGGTGGGTCAATGTAAAGATAGAGACATAAATCAATGGAACTGTGAAGAGTCCAGAAACAGACCCACACACATATGGTCAATGTGTTTTCCACAAATGTGTCAAGATCATTCAAAGGAAAACAATCTTGTCAACAAATGTTGCTAGAATAATTAGAAATCCACGTGTCAAAACCAAACAATCTAACCTTGACCCCCACACTGCACCATCTATAAAATGCCTCAAGGTGAAGCCTAAACATACAAAACTTCTAGAAAGAAGAGAAAATCTTATGCCCTTAGGATACAAAAAGATTTCTCAGGACCTAAAAGAGATGAATAATAAAAGAAAAACATCTGATTAACTGGGCTTCATTAAAATTTTAAAAATCTGCTCTTCAAACAACACTTTTTAGAAAATGACAATATGATTCACAGACTGAGAGAAAATACTTGCAAAACACATATCTGGCAAAGGAATTGTGTCTAGAATATATAAAGAACTCTTAACACTCAATAATAAGAAAAGAAACAACTAATTTTTAAAAAATGGACAAAAGACTTGAATAGACATTTCACACAAGGAGAGATATGAATAGCAAATAAGCACATAAAATGATACTTAAGATTATTAATCATTAGGGAAATGCAAATTAAAACCACAATGAAACACCACTACACGTGTATAGAAAGGCTAACACTTTAGAAACTAACAAGCGCTGGCATGGATGCAGAGTGACTAGAACTCTTATATATTCCCAGTGCATGTGCAAAATGGTACAGCCCAGAGAGAAAACAGTTTGGCAGACCCTTATAAATATAAGACCCAGCAATCCTACCCTTAGATGTTTACCCAAGAGATGTTTACCTAAACACAAAGGTTTAGAGCAGCTTTATTAATAACAGCTAAAAATTGGAAACAACTCAAATATACATCAATGGAATGAATAAGCCAATTATGTTATGTCTGTAAAATGGAATACTGCTTAACAATAAAAAAGGAATAAACTACTGGTACATACAACCGTGACGCATCTCGAAAGCATTATGTCAAATGAAAGAAGCAAGGCACAAACATCTATGTGCCATATCAGTCCATTATATGACATTCTGGGTAAATTTATAGGGACAGAAAGAAGATAGCACTCTGCAGAGCCTGGGAGTAGGAAGGGGGACTACAAAGGAGACTGATGGAACTTTGGGAGGAAATCAAAATACTCTGTTACTTGATTGTTAAAGCATTTACAGGTCTCTATGCAGTCATCAAAATTCATTGAAGTGGACACCTAAGAAGTCTGAATTTTGCTTTATGTAAATTATACCTCAACAAACCAGATTTCTAAAAAAGGGGTCAGGTATATTTAAAGAACTGAAAACAGCCCCCAGAAATTCTGGAACAATTTAAAAACCTAAAAGGAGTATCAGAGGATAAAGTTAAAGAGATCTCCCAGGAAATGTTATAGACATAGAGAGATGGAAAATGGGACAGAAAAAATAATTAGAAGATCGGCCCAGGACCTCTAGCTTCCAAATAATGGAAGCTACAGAAAGACAAACAGATGAAATGGAGAGGAGGAATCTATCAAAGAAACAAATCAAGACAACTTCCCAGAAATGAAGGGACAAGACTTTCCAGCTGTAAAAGTCCACAGAGTGTTAACACAATGAATGAAGAAAGACCATAAGGTGGAGCACCAAAATTTCTGATGACTGGAGAGAAAGAGAAGACCTTGAAGGCATCCGGGAACAGGGAGGAAGTGGGGGCACAGTCATGGACAAAGATTAGGTGATATCGAACCTGAAGTGAGTTCTCTCACCTGTTGAGCAGCAAGCCAATCTCTGACACCGGGTATAGTGGAAGAAAGTAGGAATTTTATTATTGCACAGCACTGAGCAAGGAGAAAGGGCAGCTAATGCTGAAATCCCAAACTCCCCAAAAAGCTCAAAGGAAGGGTTTTTATGTGGGGTTTTAGGTAGGGGCGGGGGAGCATATGGCCTTGCTAGTCAGAGCTTTCCCACCAGCCTGTATCTCTTTGCAGGGAGGAGATAATCCAGGTGCTTGTCCTTGGCGGTGTCTGTCTCCATGGAGGACAGTGGATTCTCGAGCCAGGAAGCCAGGGAGTAAGCAGGGAAAGAAATGTTTTGGTTTTAACCCCATATATGCTGGGTTTACTGTAGGGAAACTGATATCAAGATCGGTATCATGTAGACTTTGTATCCTGCTACTTTGCTGAATTCACTTATTAGTTCCAACAGATTTTTTGTGGACTCTTTAGGGTTTTCTACATATAAGATCAAATCCTCTGTGAACAAAGATAATTTTACTACTTTGTCTCCAATTTGGATGCCTTTTATTTCTTTTTCTTGCCTAATTAGTCTGGCAAAGACTTTCAGTACTATGCTGAAAAGAAGTGGTGAAAGTGGGCATTCTTGCTTTTTTCTTGATCTTAGAGAAAAAGCTTTTAGTCTTTCACCACTGAGTGCGATGTTCCTGTGGGGCTTTTCATATATAGCGTTTATGTTGAGGTTGTTTCCTTCTGTTCCTAAGTAGAGTGTTTTTATCATGAAAGGGTGTTGCATCTTATCATAGGCTTTTTCTGTATCAATTGAGATGATTATGTGGGGTTTTTTCCTTCATTCTGTTAATGTGGTATATCATATTGATCAATTTTCATATGTTGAGTCATCCTTGCATTCCAGGAATAAAACCCACTTGGCCCTGGTATGTAATCCTTTTTAATATGATGTTGAATTCAGTTTGTTAGTATTTTGTTAAGGATTTTTGCAACAATGTTCATAAGGATTATTGGTCTGTGGTTTTCTTTTCTTGTAGTGTCTTTTTCTGGCTGTGGTATCAGGGTAATACAGTCTTTATAGAATGAGTTAGGAAGTGTTCCCTACTCTTCAATATTTTGGAAAAGTTTGAGAAGGATTGGTGTTAGTTCTTCTTTAAATGTTTGGTAGAATTCACCAGTGAAGTCATTAGGTGCAAGGCTTTTCTTTGTTGGGGGACTTTTGATTACCGAGTCAATCTGAATGTTATTTTATTTAAAATATTTTTTAGAAAGAAATGCCATTTTTTGAATATTTTTACATACCAGAACTTGTGGATAAAATGTGAGCAAAAGAAACATACTCCTTGCTAACAATGTTCACAGAAAATTTGTGCCTGTATTTTGAGAGATCTGGTCTTGTTCCATTTTTTGTTTTCATGTCCAAATTTTCTAACACTGTTATTAGAAGGAAAAAGCTTTACAAAGGGTATATTTATCAAATGCTTCAAAATTGTTTCCATACTCTGTAATCCAATAATTCCATTTACAACAATTACAAAGTAATAACAAACATATATAAATATATTTTTTAAAGGATGTCTTCCATTGTTATTTAAGAACTAGAAAAAGTCAATGTCCAACACAAAGTAAAAACCTAAATAAACTGTAGTGTACTCATAATATAGATAATCATGCAGTCATTAACAGCCAGGTTCTCAAAGACTATTTAAACAAAAGGGAATATGTTCAAATTATATTTTCAAGTAAAGGGGGTGGGGAAGGCTACAAAAGCAATGAGTGATAAAATCACAATTCTAATTTTTAAATTACACATATATATCATATATATATACATATATAGTGTCAAGTAAAAAGACAAGATGATTAAAAATAAATAACAATAATAATGGCGAGCTCTATCTAGCGGTGGGATTAATAATTTATTCCTTATAATGCTTCATATTTTAAAAATTTCCTATGATCTATAACAAGAAAAAATATAAATTTTATTTTAAAGAAGTTTGACTTATAATAAGTCCACAGCTCGGCTTCATCGGTGATAGCATGTTAGGATCCAATGGTACAATAAACAGGTTCATAAAGAGGAGAATTTAGCTGACTGAACACTCTTGACAGAGAAAGAGAACACCATCCTGTTACAATGTCTCCAGAAAGCGTGGAGGGAATTCACGAAATGCCTCGGGGAAACTGTGATACGATTTGCAATCAAGCTAAAGAACAAGAGAAAGGATAACGATATTTGTGTTGCAGTGGCAGGGTCATCTACTGATGGAATCACCGCAATGCCTCATCGGACCTCTGGTAGAGAATGTCTACCTGAGGCACAGACTCAATCACATAAAACAGTATCGCACATCATATCAAATGGCCACAGAAAATTGTCCCACAGCAAAATATGCAAGTTCAATTTATTTTTCTGCATTGGATAGCTTTTTGCTGTCATATTAAAATGCATTTACCACAGAACATGATATTTACAAGAAAAGAGAGCCTTACAAGGCCAGGAACCCAACTTATTTCCCTGGCCCATCAATTCACAGAGCCCTTCAGACCACAAGAAAGTGAATGAACAGTTCATCCATGTCTTCTTACTCGGTCACTTGCCAAATCGCGTAAGTAGCAATCGCAAAGTGTCTCATATCTTCCCAGCCCCATTCCAACAGCACTAGGTAAAGCCCATACTCCTTATGTTCATAGACAATGCATCTCTCTAATGGTCTTCCCATTCCTCCTTTTTAATCTGGCCTACTATTGCCAAATAAATGCTTAAATATAGTTATATCACAAAGTTGTCTAGAAACTCCTCATTCTGGCTTTGAAAGATCTTTCATAAAATGGCCTCAATCCTTTAATCCTACTAATGCCTTACTAATATTCCAAAACTAAAATGAAACCCATTTCAAACTCCTGACCTCCAGAACCGTAAGATGATAAGTTTGTGTTGTTTTAAGCTACTAAGTTTGTGGTAATTTGTTACAGAGCAGTGCACTGTCATATAATTTTCTCTGTGAAGCACTTCTTTCTCTTTCTGGCCAGGTGTTACCTCTTTGACTAATTTCCTTGCTATCATCTGTTGCAGTTATTGGAGAACTCACCAAACAGTCCCTAGTAAACTGTCAGCTCCCTGAGGTCAAGGATGGCTGCTGCCCAACCTCACTACCCCATCCTCCTCCATCAAGTTCCTATATAGTGGCAGAAACAGACGGCAGCACAATGACTAAAATAGGAATCCACGACTCCATACCACTATAAGTAAAAAACTGAAAAATAAATAAATCACAGGGGAGCATAAGCCAACTGGTAAATATAGAAGGAATAATGGAATTAGAAAATTACCATTTGGCAAACATCATACTAATAACTAATTCACCAAATGAACATCAATAGATGCTAAAAACTAGTGGGTGAAAGTTTGATGAGGAATAGAATATTTACATAATCTCAAAGTCACTCTCCTGCAAGTATGTATTAATTACAAAAGGAAAAAGAGTAATTTTACAGTGGAGAAACTTGGCACATCCCTCTTTAATTAAGTGACCAAAGTTAACATTAACAGGAAAGAGACAGCCTAAACTCGTGCACCAGCTGAGATGATGCCCTTAGAACACAGCATCGCTCTGCGGTCCTCCTCCCAGGGGCACAACCCACATCTGCTCCTGAGGAGACATCAGAGAACCTAAAGTAAGAAGCATGCTACAAAATCCCTGTCCTGGACTCTTCAGAAGTGTCAAGTTGATAAAAGTCAAGGAAAGACTGAAGAAGTGCTGCAGACCAAAGGGCGCTAAGGAGCCAGGGCTGTAAACACACGTGTGACCCTAGGCTGCACCTGTCTTCGGCTTGCTTACTTGTTTCCACAATGGCTATGACTGGGGGACTGGCAAAACTTCCAGTTCGGCAACTTAATCTCAAATGGTTTTGCAGAGAGGAGTTTTTTTTTTTTGCTATTGTGACTCTTCCGAATCTTTAAAATTATTTCATATTTTAAGTAAAGTAAAAACATTTACAAGGCCAATCACAAATCAGTCTGAGCCTAATGTTTTAAGTCTCTTCTCCCCTCCTTTTCTCCTTCTGCCCCAGCCCCACCCTGCAGCCCTGCATATTATTCCCAATGTCCGTAATTCTTAAGTTTGCCAGGAACTTGCTGCCATCTTGGTTTTGTGCATACTCTTCCTTCTACCTAATATTCTCTTCCATCCCATTTCTCCATTAAAATGTTGCGCATCCTTCAAAGATTAATGCAAACACTGCTCCCCATGTGAAGATGTCTACATACGAAATTGGAATTTATATCTCCTTCTCCTGTGTTCCCCATTTTAAGTTTTCCTTCCATTACAATCAGGAGTCCATGTGTAGGACCTTCAAGCAGCGTGGTCAAGAGGAAATGGCAAAGGAGTTCCTGAAGTTAACTAAAGGGGCCTGCTACCAAATCCTCCACACACCACGTGAGAGGCCTAGGGCCAGGTACCCGGTCTCTCTAGACCTCAGTTCTTCAACTATAAAACTGAAATAATGGACAAAAACTTCACGAAGTTGCCATGAAAATAGGTAGACGTGTGAAGTCATCCTGGGCATTCAAGAAAAAGGAGATCCAAAAATACGATTGTACTTCACATTCAATATGATGGCTATAAACAAAACATAGACGACAAGGGTTAGCAAAGATACAGAGAAATTGAAACCCTCACATGCTACTGCTGGGAATGCAAAATGCTGAAGCTCCTGTGTAAAGGGTCTGGCAGTTACTCAGTAAGTTAAGCGCAGAATTATTATATGATCCAGCAATTCCACTCCTAACTATATACCCAAGAGAACTGAAAACATGTTTGTGCAAAAACTTGTACATAAATGGTCATAGCAGCACTATTCAAAATAGCCAAAACGTGGAAACAATCCAAATGCCCATCAACGATGGATAAACACATTGTGGTTTACCTATACAATGAAATGGTATTTGGAACTAAAAAGAAGTGATGTGCTGATACATGCTGCAACATGGATTAACCCTACAACCACGTGAGTGAATGAAGGCAGACACAAAAAGCCAGATATTATATGATTTTGTTTACACGAAATATCCGGAATGGGCAAATGTATAAAGACAGAAAGTAGATTAACGATTGCCCAGGGCTAGGGGGAATGGAGGGTGAGGGAAAATAGCTACATTGTTCAGAGTTTCCTTTTGGGGTGATGGAAACATTCTAAAATTGATTGTGGTGATGGTTGCACAACTCTGTAAATAAATTACAAACCTCTGAATTGTACTCTATGAATGGATGAATTGTATAGTCTGTGAATTATATCTCAATAAAGGTTTTACAAAAAATAAATAGATCCCTTCCTCCAGGAACCATGTTTTATCCTTGCATGGTCCACTCTGCAAGCACAGACGTCACTGTGGAAATGTGTGCTGAAGTGAACTCGAGTACAGCTGCAGTCTGTGCTGCAAATGTGCACAGCAATATGCATCTGACTGTCGTCCTTCCAGGGGACCTGGTCCCGCTGTCACTCAGATGAGCCATCACGGTTTCACAGAGCTTCCTGTTCACCTGTCCAGATGAACGAGGAGGCCGGCTGGGGTGGAGGCTCCCGTCATCAGCTACAGAACAGATTTTCACACGTAGAAGCCTGTTGATAGAACAGCCTCCACAACACTGTTTTCACTGGTAAACAAGCCACTCCAAGCAACTAGAGTACTGGAAATTCATACACATACAAAGCAATCAGGATTACTTTCAAAATAGCAATACCATTCAAAAGAACTGAAAAAGCAAAAAATGTAACTTTCAGCTGACACTATTTAATATTCTTTAACAGAGAGATCTAGTTTTAACTGTACAGAGTTGGCTCTATGATGTACCACCTAAAACTCTGCTGCCAGATTTTACTGCAACAAAAGGACTCAATTTGCCCCTATTTGTAAGGAGATGATTCCTAACTGGACATTGCCCGGCCATCACCAAATGAAGATCGAGATCTCACTGTGAGGCCCAACCACCTTCCTGGAAAGGAAATGCTAAGGTTTGTGTTATTAGGGTTTTCTATATGTCTGCCTAACACCTTTTTGTCATTTTGTAGCTTCAACGAAAATTCCAGCAGATTGCTTCTTCTGAAGGGATAGAGGGCCCTGCCATATTTTTTAGTCCTCTCTAGAAAGATACTGGATAGAATATGTAACACCTTGGATGAAATTTATATCAGTGAAAAGTACCTTTGCATGTTATAGTTTACGTGTTTTAAAAACTGGCCTTCTTTTCCTCTTTCTCTCTCTGAAGAGGCTCTTTTATCTGGAATCTATGAGAATCTGAGTGTACACAAGGGGCAACTATACAGATCAGCACGTGCTGTTCTACTTTCAAGCACCTTAATTGCTCTCAGAAGCACAATTATACACACACACACACACAAACTATGACAAATGTGGCAAATACATTTTTTTCTGACAATAATGTAATTACAACCGTAACATAAAATTTAATGTAAAAATCTATAGGCATAAATGATGTTTAAAATATAAATTCACTTTAAGTAAAATAAATACAGCTAACAAATTGTGAAACCAAATTACTAACAGAAACAAATCATTCAAACAGACAATATTAGTTTCTTTGCATCTTTTACTATATTTAAACTCCAAAAATAGATATACATGAATATAAAGTATGTATAACAGAGCGTATAACACACAGACACAGACACACACACATTTCAAGCAGTCTAGCCCCAGCCCGGTCCCGGGGAAGAGAATATCTGAAGAGCGTGTGAATCGGTTGGTTCTTCTTTTACAATCTCATGTTGAAATTCCCATTTGTGAACCACCTAAGTACTCAGCCTTCTGCCATCCTGCTTCAGGGTCCTTCCACTGTCCAAGGCTCAAACACGTCCTCTCTTATGCAGTTAACAGGGACCTAACATCTTTGTGCGCTCATGTTTTCACACTAACTTACAGGCCAGCATAATCATAACTTATCATTAGCCTTAAGCAATTTTGTTTTCTGCTAAGCTGGAATGGCCTTCACCTAATTTTTGCTCACAGTCCCTTTGCATATATTTTCATTACACTCCACTCTCTTATTCATACCTTGATTAAATGGCTGATCTACTTGAATTTTCATTTTACATATCACCATCTCAAGTGGAAAGTTTCCCGGGGTTCAATGACGGCCACCAGGAAGGGCCAGCCCGCTGCGCCACCAGACAGGAAGCTCTTCATGACACTGGTGAATCCATCTTAGGGACGGGTAATCATACTGTGGAGGAACATTCTAAATAACTAAACTTTTTGACTTATTTCCCATTTTTGTTTTTACTTAGCACTCAGAGCAGCCTCAGATACTGTATTAGGAATAAAAACATTTAAAAAGAGTGGATTACATTATGAATATAGAAGCAAAATTCCCCTACATGATATTGGCAAACCAAGTCCAGCAACATGTAAGAAGAAGAAGAAGAAGAAGAAGAAGAAGAAGAAAAAAAAATATATATATATATACACACACATATATATATATACCCACACACAAAGACTTGTGAGATTTATCATAGGAATACAAGATTTGTTCAGCATAAAAAAGCAATAATAGAATAACACCACATTAATAAAGAACCATCCTTTCATGATAAAACAAAGTAAGAATAGAAGGGAACTTCCTCAACCTCATAAAAGGCATCCACAAGAAACCCACAGCAAACGTTACACTTAATGTGGAAAGACTGAGCACCGCCCCCCAAGATGAGGAAAAACAAAAGGGTACCTGATCTCAGCACTGCTGTTCAACAGGGTGAAGGTCTAGCCAGAGGCATGCGGGAAGACGTAGAGGCATCCAGAATGGAAAGGCAGAAGCAAAAGTGTCCCCACTTGCAGATGGCACAACTTTGCAGATAGGAAACACTAAGGAGTCCACACACACAAAAACCGTTAGAGCTAAGAGACAAATTCAGCAAGGTTCAGGATATAAGATCCATGTACAAAAGTCAATTGTGTTTCTACATACTAGCAATGAACACTCCCAAGATGAAATTAAGAAAACAATTCAATTTATAATAGCATAAAAAATAATAGACTAGACAAAGACATGACAAGAAAACTACAGACCAATATCCCTTATGAATGTAGATACAAAACTCCTCAACGAAATAGCAGCAAAATAACCCAACAGCACATTAAAAGGATTATACACCACGAAAAAAAAGGGGAAAAAACCTCCACACAATCATCTCAATAGATGCAGAAAAAGCACCGGACAAAATTCAACACATTTCATGATAAAAGTGCTCAGAAAACTAGGAATAGAAGGGAGTTTTCTTAACATGACACAGGGTATTTTTTTAAAACCCACAGCTAACATCACACTCAATGATGAGAGACTGAAATCTTTTCACCCTAAAATTAGGAAAAAGACAAGGAGACCCACTTTCACCCCTACTATTCAACATTGCACTGGAAGTCAAAGCCAGAAGAATTAGACAAGAAACAAAACTAAAGGCATTCAATCTGGAAATTTGAACCTTTTGGAATTTTGCCCTTTTGACAGACTGCACCATTCTATATAAGAAAACTCCATAGAATCCACACAAAAAACCAACTAGAGCTAATAAATAAATTCAGCAAAGCTGCAGGATACAAAATCAGTTGTTTCTCTGTGCCAGAAATAAACGATTCCAAATGGAAATAAACAAAACAATTCCATTTACAATAGCATCCAAAATAATAAAATATCTAGGAGTAAATTTAACCAAGGAGGTAAGAGACTTTTACACTGAAAACTAAAAACCACTGCTGACAGAAATTAAAGCAGACCTTAAAAAGCAGAAAGACATTCCAGGTTCATGGACTAGAAAACTTAACATTGTGAGGGTGGCAATACTCCTTAAAGCAATCTACAGATTCAATGCAACCTTTATCAAAATCCCAATAGTCATTTCTCCAGAAATGGAAAAGTCATTCTTCAAATTCATATGGAACTGCAAGGGGCCACAAATAGCCAAAACAATCTTGAAAAACAACAAAGTTGCAGGACTCACACTTCCAGATTTCAAAACTGACTACAAAGCTACAATAATTGAACAGTGAGCTTTTTGCAATAAGACAAAAAAAGAAATAAAATATATACCAATTGGAAAGGAAGAAATAAAACTTTGTTCACAGATGACATGATTGTCTGTGTAGAATATCCAAAAGAATCAACAAAAAAACTCCTGGAACTAATAAGCAATTCTAACAAGGTTGTAAGATACAAGGTTAACATATGAAATTCAATCTCTTTCTTATATACCAGTAATGCCAGTATATCTACACCTATATACCTACAGACCAGTATATACCAAGTGAAATTTGAAATTAAAAACACAATACCATTTACATTAGCACTCAAAATAATGAAATAGTAATAAAATCCAACATGTACAAGATCTATAGGAGGAAAACTACAAAACTCTGCTGAAATAAATCAAAGAGCTAAATAAACGGAGAGACATTCCATATTCATGGATAGGAAGACTCAGTATTGTGAAGATGGCAGTTCTTCCCAACTTGACCTTTAGATTCAGTGCAAGCCCAGTGAAAATCCCAGCAAGTTATTTTGTAGATATTGACACAATGATTTGAATGTTTATAAGACTCAGAATAGCCAACACAATATTGAAGGAAAAGAACAAAGTTGGAGGGCTGACACTACCCAAGTTTCAGACTCACTATACAGCTACAGTAATTAAGAGAGTGTAGTATTGGCAAAAAAAAAAACCCAGACAGATCAATGGAACAGAACAGAAAGCCCAGAAATAGACCCATATAAATACAGTCCACTGATCTTTGACAAAGGAGCAAAGCAATACAGTGGAGCAAAGACAATCGTTTCAACAAATGGTCCTGGAACAACTGAACATGCACATGTAAAAAAATGAATCTAGGCACACACTTTACACCGTTCACAAAAACTAGCTCAGTATGGATCACAGACCTAAAGGTAAAATGCAAAATTATAAATCTCCTAGAAGATAATACAGGAGAAAACAGATTACCTTGGCTTTGGAGATACTTTTTAATATGACACCAAAGTCACCATTCCTGAAAGAAATTAATGATGAGATGAATTTCATTAAAATAAAAAATTTCTGCTCTGCTAAAGACATTGTCAAGAGAATGAAAAGACAAGCCATAAAGTGGAATAAAATATTTGCAAAAGACACATCTGATAAAGGACTTATCCAAAATATATGAAAAACTCTTAAAACTCAACAACAAAACAATCGGATTCAAACAAATGGCCAAAGACCTTAAAAGACACCTCACCAAAGAACATTTACAGATGGCAAATAAGCATATGAAAAGATGCTCCACATCATATGTCATCAGAAAAATGCAAAACAACAATAAGATACCATTACACACCTATTAGAATACCCCAAATCCAAGACATTGACAACAGGAAATGCTGGCGAGGATGTGGAGCAACCGGAACTCTCGTTCACGGCTGGTGGGAACTCAAAATGGTACAGCCGCTTTGTAAGACATTTTGGCAGTTTCCGACAAAAGTAAACATACTCTTACCATACAATCTGGCAATCATGCTCCTTGGTATTTACCCAAAGGAGTTGAAAATTTACATCTATACAAAAATCTGCACATGGATGTTTCTAGCAGCTTTATTCATAACTGCTGAAACTTGGGAACAACCAAGATGTCCTTCAGTAGGTGAATGGATAAATAATCTAAGATGCAGCCAGACAATGGAATATCATTCAGTGTAAAAGGAAATGAGCTATCAAGCCTTGAAAAGACATGGAGGAATCTTAAATGCATATTATTAACTAAAAGAAGCCCATCTGAAAAGGCTACCTATGTATGATTCCAACTATATGACATTCTGGAAAAGGCAAACGGTGGAGACAGTGAAAAGGTCAGAGGTTGCCAGGAGTTTGGTGTGTAGGAAAGATGACCAGGCAAAGCACAGGGGATTTTTAAAGTAGTGGCAATACTCTGTATGATACCATAATGATGAACACATGTCATTACACACTTGTCCAAACCCACAGAATGTACAGCACCAAAAATAAACCTTAAGGTAAACCATGGACTTTAGATGATTTTGATGTGTCAACATGGCTTCATCAATTGTAACAAATGCACCACTTTGGTGGAGGATGTTACTAAGGGGTGAGGATATGCATGTTTGGAGGCAGGGAACACAAGGGCTATCCCTGTACCTTCCTCTCCATTTTGCTGTGAACTTAAAACTTTCTAAAAAATAAAGTAAAAACAAACAAAAAAAACACAATGGGGCTGGCCTGGTGGCACAGTGGTTAAGTTCATGTGCTCCACTTCAGCGGCCTGGGACTTGCGGATTCGGATCCTGGGTGCAGACCTACATACTGATCATCAAGCCATGCTGTGGTGGCATCCACATACAATATAGAGGAAGACTGGCACAGATGTTAGTTAGCTCAGGGCCAATCTTCCTCACCAACAAAACAAAACAAAACAGTGTGATACTGGCATAAGGATAGGCATATACATCAAATGGAATAGAGAGTCTAGAAATGAACCTAAACATCTATGGCCAATTGATTTTCAGCAATGGTGTCAAGATCATGCAATGGGAAAGAACAGTTTCTTTAAGAACTGGTACTGGGAAAATTAGATAACCAGATGCAAAAGAATAAAGTTGACCCCTTCACTTCAAACACAAAAATTAAATCAAAATAGATCAAAAACTGAAATATAAATTTATAACATATTTAGAAGTTATAATTATTGAATTATAAACTCAAATATAAAAGTATAAGATTCACAGATAAAAACATAGGGGTATGTGCTCATGACCTCAGATTTGGCAATAGATTCTCAGATTTAGCACCAAAATGCAAGCAACAAAAGAAAAAAATAGATAAATTGGACTTCATCAAAATTAAAAACTAGTGTACATAAAAGACATTGTCAAGAATGTGAAAATACAATCTATAGAATGGGAGAAAACATTTGCAAATCATTTATGCAATATGAGTTTAATATCCAGAATACATAAAGAACTCTTACAATAATAACAAGTAAAGAATAAGAAATGGATATAATATTTAAATAATTTTTTTTAAGATTTTAAAATTTTTTTCCTTTTTCTCCCCAAAGCCCCCCTGAACATAGTTATATATTCTTAGTTGTGGCATGTGGGACTCTGCCTCAGCATAGCCTGATGAGTGGTGTCATGTCTGTGCCCAAGATTCAAACTGGCGAAACTCTGGGCCACTGCAGCGGAGCGCGCGAACTTAACCACTCAGCCATGAGGCCGGCCCCTAAATAATAATTTTTAAATAATACATAAATAACAAAAAGACAACCCAATTTAAAAAATGAGCAAAGGATTTGAATAGATATTTCTTTGGGTTTTTGGGGGGGTTTTTTCGGTGAGGAAGATTGGCCCTGAGCTAACATCTGTTGCCCATCTTCCTCTTTTGCTTGAGGAAGATTGTTGCTGAGCTAACATCTGTGCCACTCCTCCTCCACTCTGCATGTGGGACACTGCCACAGCGTGGCCCAATAAGTGGTGTGTAGGGATCTGAACCGGCGAACCCCAGGCCGCCAAAGCGGAGTGTGTACACTCAACCACTACACCACTGGGCCAGCCCCTGAATAGCTATTTCTTGAAAAAAGATATACAAATGGCCAATAACCACATGAAAAGATGTTCAGCATCACCGATCATTAGAGAAATACAAATCAAAACCATAATGAGATACTGCTTCATACCCAGTAGGATGGTTTTAATTAAGAAAACAGAAAATAACAAGTGTTGGCAAGGACGTTGAAAAATAGCAACATTGCTAGTGGGAATGTAAAATGACACAGGTGCTTTGGAAAACAGTTTGCCAGTTCCTCAAAATGTTAAACATCGAATTGCCATGTGACCCAGCAATTCATCTCTTAGGTAAACATCCAAGAGAAATAAAGACATCTGTCCATGCAGAAAATTGTACATGAATGCTTATAGTAGCGTTAGTCATAATCGCCGAAAGTACAGACAGACCAAATGCCCGTCAACAGATGAAAGGATAAACAAACTGTGGCGTCTATGTGCCATGAACAGTATTCTGCAGCAAGAAGGAAGGAACTGCTGACACATGATAAACTCGCATGGACCTTGAAAGCATTATGCTAAGAAAAAGAAGCCAGCCACAAAAGGTCATGTATTGTATGATTCCTTTGTATAATGGATCCAGGATAGGCAAATCCATAGAAAGCAGATTAGAGGTTACCAGAGGATGGGGGCAGGCAGGGAGTGGGGGGTGTACAGTGTAGCAAGTACAGGATGTTTTTATGGAGTGAGGAAAAAGTTTTGAAATTAGAGAGAACTGGTGGTTTGCATAACCTTATGAATACACCACCGCTGAACTGTACACTTTAAAATGGTTAATTGTATATTATGTGAATTTCACCTCAATTGAAAAAGAATAGAATGCTCAGGAACAGATTCAATAAAGGAAGTGCAGGGTTGGAGACTGAAAACTACAAGATGTCACTGAAAGAAAGTTAAAGACCTAAATAAATGGAAAGATGTCCTGTGTTCATGGCCTAGAAAACTCAGTATTTTCAAGATGGTAGTGCTCCCCACATTGATCTACAGATTCAGTGCAATCTATATCAAAGTCCCACTTGGCTCTTTCTGACAAGCTAATTCTAAAATTCACATGGAAATGCAAGGGACTCAGAAAAGTCAAAATCTCAAAGAGGAAGAACAGAGTTGGAGGACTCACACTCTCCATTTCCAATATTTACTACAAAACTACAATAATCAAGATAGTGTGGTACTGTCATAAGGACAGACATAACAGACTATGGAGCAGAACTGAGAATCCAAAAATAAGCTCATACATCTATGGTCAACTGATTTTTGATAAATTTGCCAAGACCAATCAATGGAGAAAGAATAGTCTTTTGTGACAGGTCTTCGTGACCTAAGATTAAGCAATATTTTCTTAGACACCAAAAGCACAACAACAAAAGAAAAAATAGATAAATTGGACTTCATCAAAATTAAAAACTTTTGCCCTTTAAAAGAAACTATCAAGAAAATGAAAAGACAAGAGGGTCCAACATCCAAACAAAGAACTCTTACAACTCAGTAATAATAAGACAGAGAACCCAATTAAAAAATAAGCAAAATAGGGGCTGGCCCCGTGGCCGAGTGGTTGGGTTCGCGCGCTCCGCTGCAGGCGGCCCAGTGTTTCGTTGGTTCGAATCCTGGGCGCGGACGTGGCACTGCTCATCGAACCACGCTGAGGCAGCGTCCCACATGCCACAACTAGAAGGACCCACAACGAAGAATGTACAACTATGTACTGGGGGGCTTTGGGGAGAAAAAGGAAAAATAAAATCTTTAAAAAAAAAAAAAAAATAAGCAAAATATTTGAATTATTTGTTGAAAGAAGATACACAAAAGCCAATAACCACATGAAAAGATGCTCAAGATCATTCGTCATTATAGAAATGCAAATCAAAACCACAATGGGATAGCGTTTCACACCCAGTAGGATGTCTGTAATAAAAAAGATAGACAATAACATGTCGGTAAGGATGTAGAGAAATTGGAATTCTCATCCATAGCTAGTGGGAATGTAAAATATGCAGCCTCTTTGGGAAATAGTTTGCCAATTCCTCAAACACAGAGTTACCTTATGACCCAGCAATTCTAGCATTATACCCAAGAGAAATAAAAACATACATTCACTCAAAAACTTAAACATGAACGTTCATAGCAGCATTATTTGTAATAGTCAAAAAGTGAAAACAAACCAAGCATCCATCAACTAATGAATGCATAAACAAAACGCAGTATATCCATACACTGGAATATTATTTGTAAATCAAAAGGAATGAAGTACTGATACATGCCTCAACATGAACCCCGAAAACATTACACTAAGTGAAAGAAGCAGACACAAAAGGCGACATATTGTATGATTCCATTTACATGAAGGGTCCAGAACAGTCGAATCCACAGAGACAGAAGTAGATTATCGATTGCCTTGGCCTGAGGGGGAGGAGAGAATGAGGAGTGACCGCCGATGGGGACCAGCGATACTGCATTTGGGGAGATGGAAACCTCTGCAGTAGACAGTGGGGATGGTTGTACCTTTTGAATATACTGAAAAAACCCACTGAATTGTAAACTAAAAGGGTGAAATTTACAGTATGTGAATTATATCTCAACAGAAAAAAAGAGCAGATGAGGAATCTACTGCAGAGAAACCAAGTACTTATAGGAATTGAGGCTGGGGAGCCAGTATTTTAGTGTATAAAACACTCGCTAGTTTGCAAAAGGACTGCTAACAAGTGTGTGAGGTTTAGAGGCGGATTAACTGAAGATTCTAATGTAAACATTGTACATCGGGACGAAATCTCAGGATTTTAAACCTGTTAGAGAAGATAACTTGACCCTAAAGTAAAGAATTTCTGTCGCTAAATTAGTCTATGGTAAAACCATCACTCAGATTTCAGCTTGGTGACATTTATATAACCAATCAATTCTATGGTGAAAACTAGAAATCTAGACTGAGTTCTGCTGTTACTTTGCTGACTTTATGAACTAAATGGCTTCCGATTCCTGTTGAGAGGCCCTTAAGCCTCAGCCTCAGCTGGGGTGTGGGAGGTTTTCTCCCCTCAGGCCTCAGCTCCTGTGAGTGATGTCAGGAATCGAGACATCTACTTCTTAACATGCTGCACAGACTATTTCTGGACGCGCACAGCAGCAGGAGACGGGTGAAACGCCGAGCCCTCCAGGCAGTCTGGCAGGGCACCTGCAGCCGCCAAGAAGCGGCTTCCCAGAGGGCCCGGAACACGTGGGAGCTGCAGCTCCAGGCCGCCGGCCCAAACCGCGTGTCTGGAGACCCACAGACATCTCACCTTGCCTTAAAGAACTTTGTTCTAAAGTCAGCTTTACAGAAAAATAGGACAAACAACTCAAGATCTGTCTACATGGCAAAATCAGAATTACAGAAGATGTGATTTATTTTGTAAAACCTTTCTAGACTAATTGGATATTTTTGAATAGGTTATGGTTTTCTTATTTGTTTTGTTTTGTTTGGCTTCTTAATTGTTTTTTGGGTTTTTTTCCAAGATTGGTCCTGAGCTAACATCTGTTGCCAATCCTTTTTTTTCTTCTTCTTCTCCCCAAAGGCCCCCAGTACATAGTTGTATATTCTAGTTGTAGGTCCCCCTAGTTGTGGCATGTGGGACACCGCCTCAGCATGGCCTGATGAGCGGTGCCATGTCTGCGCCCAGGATTCGAACCAGCGAAACCCTGGGGCATTGAAGAGGAGCGCATAAACTTAACCACTCAGCCACAGGGCCAGCCCCTCTTGCTGATTGTTTTTAATTCTTGATTTTTTTTTTTTTTTTAAAGATTGGCACCTATGCTAACAACTGTTGCCAATCTTCCTTTTTTTTTTTTAAGGATTGGCACCTGGGCTAACAACTGTTGCCAACCTTTTTTTTTTTTCTGCTTGATTTCCCAAACCCCCCAGGTACATAGTTGTATATCTTAGTTGCATATGCTTCTAGTTGTGGGATGTGGGACGCCACCTCAACGTGGCCTGACGAGCAGTGCCATGTCTGCGCCCACGATCAGAACCCTGGGCCACCGCAGCGGAGCGCGCGAACTTAACCACTTGGCCACGGAGCTGGCCCCTAATTCTCGAATTTTTTTTTCACTGAATTCAATAATTTGATGAGAAATTCTAATATTTCTCTGTATTTAAGTGTAAAAAATTAAAAAGCAGCAAAATTCCAGAATCATTCAAATTAAAAGGTTAAACATCTGCTCCAATCTAGAATGACATATTCCTTAATCTATATTTCTGCCTTTACACTTTTTTTTTTTTTAAAGATTTTATTTTATTTTATTTTTTTTTCCATTTTCTCCCCAAAGCCCCCCGGTACATAGTTGTATATTCTTCGTTGTGGGTTCTTCTAGTTGTGGCATGTGGGACGCTGCCTCAGTGTGGTCTGATGAGCAGTGCCATGTCCGCGCCCAGGATTCGAACTGACGAAACACTGGGCCGCCTGCAGCGGAGCGCGCGAACTTAACCACTCGGCCACGGGGCCAGCCCCTGCCTTTACACTTTTTAATGAAGGAAAATATATTTCTTCTAGCAACTTGTTTTAAAAATGCCAAGATCACAAAGTCACTATATTTAATTCATTCTTAAATTAAAAAACAGAGACTTGATAGAGCAAGTCTCTAAAAATTTAATATTTCTAATAATGAAGAAAAACAGGAAGAAGCCCTCCATGCGTGTCCAGTTGAGCCGTTAAGCTGGTTTGGTGAAGGCGCCTGGCAAGTCCAGAGATGCACTGTGGAATTAGTTCTCACCTCTTAGATTTCTACAGGACTACACTTAACTTCAATTTCTACATTTAATAATCTTATGGTTCGGTTAATTAATTAATGTAAGTTATAAGATAAATTAGCAACTGGAAATAGCTAGTTTTAAATCTCAACCTACAGCATTGGTACTCATTTCATTGGATAAAAAAACTTCCAGCAACTTTTTTTTAATGGCTGCCCAGTACACCTTTACCAACACAGTCCATTTTCATTATGGGGAAGAATGTGCAGATTTCAGACATTTGGGTCACTTGGTGGTCAAGAGAATATTGCATAGTATTTTTATCATACATCTTCTATTGAAATGTGGATTGCACAAACAAAAATAAGAATAGACATTGCCAGTCACACAGGAATGACTTCAAAGAACACTGAGCCAGTCCACTCACCACCGGGTACTACCAGTGTTCTTCCATTCTCCTGACACCAACCAACCAGCTGGACATAAGGATTTATGTCCATCACACCTGCAAAAACAGGATTCTATTTTAGATCCCATATTCCTCCATGCCAGAGAAAGAATCCAAGAGTAATGACCATTCTGGATATTAAGAGACACCATGGAAAATATTACTTCATAACTAAAATATAATTTTACAGCTAAGAAGAATTTGAAGTAATTTTTAATACTGTATTTTGTAAACAGAGCAAGCAAACTTCTCTTTTACATAAACTTTTTGAACTTTAAAAGTACAAAAAATGTGTTTGACTATGACCGTTTGCCAGTGATGTCCTCAAAGACTGAACATTTTAATAAACATCATCTACCACTTCTCGCTAGCAGCAAGGGAAAATATTAATAGGCCAGTCCAAACTTCAACAGGACAGCCTCATCAGACTCCATATGACTCCATAGTTCCTCCCTCTTCTTTTCAAAGAACCCAGACTATCCTACCTCAGATGCATACAACAATTAATCCACGCTCTGCTTCTTAGTTCAAAGAAGAAAACAGGGCCCCTGCACGTCTACGCAGAACCACAACCCTCAGGTTGTCTCAACGACCTGTTGGTTATCCAGTACATACGGTGAAGACATGCTACAGGAATTATTTTTGCCATGCCCTCTTCCATATTTCAGGTTTTTACCCAGAAAACCCTTTGAACTCATGCACTGTTAGTTTTTTAAATAATTAATTTTTAAAATTTTTTATTGGGGTAACATTGGCTTATAATATTGTATAGGTCTCAGGTATACAACGTTATAATTCGGTATCTGTATATAAAAAAACAAAACAAACAAACAAAACAAAAATACACTTGTGTGATGCTAGTTTAATGGCATCATAACACACATTTCCTCTGCCCCCACAGGCTGTTGAACAATTCACTCCTTTCTCCCTGAATCTTCCCTTTCAAAAACAGGACAGGCCAGGGTCAATATTTTTCAGGAAAAAAAGTACTGCAAGTTCTTAACTTCCCCTTCCCGGAAATGCTTTCCTTAGAGACTAAAAACAACACAGTGCAGTGCCCTGACCTGGGCACATGGTCTCAGAGAAGGCCCCGTTAGGTAACCTCTCACAGAAGGGAGAAGTTTTTCAAGCTTTTTAATTCAACAATTCCTGTGATGAGAAGGGAGCGATCAGTCAGCCACTCAATTCCCGATGCTCATTACCTTAAGAACAGTGACAGAGGTGAAATGAGAAGAAATTCTTAACACCAGACATGAACACGTGAAAATAAAACATACATTGGTGTCTCACCAGTAATCGTAACTATCACCCCAATCGTCCAAATGCACTAGCGGCGATCTTTAACAACGTTTGCTGGGGTTGCCACACGCCAAGGAAGGGTTCTTCCTGTCGACAGCTTCCAGCTTCACTCCAGCCCCAAGTTCCTTAGGCCCTGGTCCATTCCAGCACAGCACCAGAGGGAGAAGGCACAAAAGCAACAGGACACCAACAGGACTGAGCCACTGTCAGAATCTGTGTGATGTTTAGTATCAGCACTCACCCTCCGGAACCTATGCTCTTCAGCACCAAAATTATCATTTACTTTGATCTAAACTGGAATTAGTGGCTTTTTCAATATTTAAGGAATATTAATATTGAAATAATTGAATTGAAATATTTGAAATAGAATTCAAATAACTGAAATATTACTATTTCAACGTGTACTAATCCATGAATAAAATTACAGCTGGAAAAAAATCCAAATGCTTCTTTTAGTATCTGCATATTTTTTAGTATTAAAAAATACTACAGATTCTGATTTATAGTAAAATAATAATAGCAAAACCCCACTTTTTGTATAGCTATAATTAGGCAGCCCTGCGATTTAGAAAGTATATATACAATATCTGGGGACTAGGGTTTTTCTCTACTTCTTACTATGTATACTGAACCCTGATTTTTGTTTCGCTTTAGCACATTACATTTTTAAAAGAAATTTCACATTTCTATAACTGTCTTTCTTTGACACAATTCTATGGAAACACACAGCAGTTGTACAACATTTATTTCAAAATCAGGACACTGTGGTCTTGAGAAGTTGAGCAGGGACACAGCCCGCAGGTGGCAGGCCTGCCCTGGGCCCCAGGCTTCCCTTCCCGTCCCTGGTGTGCGGCCTCACTGTTGGGCCAGAGACGGGCGCAGAGGAGGTGGGATGCACTTATTTCCATTCTCTCCTAGACTTCTAGGTCGACGGGGATGCAGACTGCACAAGGAGTGTGCTCTGCCCAATCCTCACACTCTCCTTGAACCTGCGTGGAAGGTCACCCTCATTCTCGCTGTACTGAAATACAACGAGGCTGGGTACACTTGAAGTCTACCTTGGGGGTCTACTGGTCTTCAAATGCCAAAACTAAGTTTAAATGACGAACTCATAGGAAGCAAAAAGAAAAAACATTTCTAAAAGGCATTTTAAATTTTAGCAGGCTTTAAATATAAAGTTTTCAATTCTCTCCATCTAATTGAAATATTTAATTGTACTTTTAAAGGGGAAAAAAAGAAATGCCCATAGGAAACTGACAAATTAAGTGAAAAGAGTGAGAGGAAGCTAGGAATTCTTAAAAGACTAAAATTCAACAGACTATATAGGGAATTTTAAGAAATTTAAGCTCAAGGAAAAATCTGATTTATACTGAGGAAGAAAATACTCACAGAACTTGTGTGCCTGAATAATTTCCTGGGAGCATTTTGCAATCTGCAGGCCTTCAAGTAATCCATCCAAAAAATGTGATCTTTTCTATAACCTAAAAAAGGTACAGATCCCTCAAAATACCCACAAGATTAACCATGTGCATATTAACTACATTATTCTTACTCAGTCGTCTGCCATAAATTCGATGTCCCTTAGCAGACCACAAAAGATTTAAATTAAAACCTCTAAATTATTTCAATGTTTTTTAATGTATGAAATTCAAAACTGTTGAGTGTGATTTCCCATCACGCATGTCACTCACTCCCTACAAATTTTTTAAATTAATCGAGATATGGAATTGGTACCCTGGTGGCTGGATGGGAGTCTCGTCTCCCATTAAGGCTTTCCAAAATGGGCAAAGAGAGGAGACAAAAGTTCCTGAGTCCATCATCACTCCTGAAGAAGCCGTATCACCAAGACAGTCAGAGGACCTGATGGTGCAACACTCCAGGGTGCCAGACACTGGGGTAAATTACAGAAACCCCTTCACGATCCAAAGACCACTGGCAGCTCCAGCTTTCTGCTCCATATGTTTACAGGTTACCAATTAAAAGATGCCTTATCCTCCCATCCATGTACCCTAAAGAGGCTCACACAGTGCTGGCTCAAATAAGATGGGCTCAATAAATATTTTCTGATCGAGTATTAAACTTAGAATAAAAATCAAACTCCTTCACAGCCTTCAAGGCCATGGCTACATCTGTCACCTCCTCTCCGACCTTCTGGCCCTGTTTCTCAGCTCCAGCCACCTTCCTCTCCTGGGAGTCCTCTCCTGCACCCTGCACACTCTGCCCGGGCATTTACTCTTGCTTCCCTCTGCCGTGCGCTCCTACCCAGGTAGCCACGCCTCGCCCACACACCTGTCAGACGTGATGTTCTCAGGCCCTCTTCACCACACTAAGTGAAACAGCACCCCTGTGACCGCTCTCCTCCTCCACCCCATCACTGCCTCACATGTCTCTTTATCTTTACTCTTCCTCTCTCCTCTCGAATGAAAACCCCGTGAAGACAGAGGCGGTTCATTTTGTCCACTGCTCCATCCCTAGTGCCTGCACATAGTTTGGGCTCCATAAATACTTACTGAAGGAAAGAGCTGTCACCAGCTTCCCTGAAATCCTTCAATCTTAGGGGACTCTGTCATTAATCTCAGGGACAGATCCCAAAAGATGCCTTGAATCGGTTACTAAGAATGAAATGACGATATACTGACTGTAGAAGTTGCAAGAGTCCTCAAATAGTCTCACATGCCAGCAGGAGACCTTATACAGAAGTTGGCTGTGCAAGGAAACAGCCCATCGGCTTCTCAGCTGGTCAGAGGCTCACCTCACTGCGCACAGCAGAGAAAACAGGCACATTCAGGCACACTTGCCAGTCCCAGGTTCCTCTAGCACACAGCAAAAGACAAAGATGAGATTTTTATTTCTCATCAAAAGAAAATCCATAGTGAACTTGTTCTCTTCCATAGTTCCCTGTTCTCCATGATTTTTTCAAAACAAATGATATACAGTGAATCAAGTTTTCTCATAGAATAAGTGAAATATCATTGATTAAGTGAAATATTTCATTTCAACAATGACTTAAACATTAGCTTCTTAATTCCTTATAAGGTTTAATAAACTTACGTAAAATAAAATGCTCTCATCCGATTTTGTTTCTGCCCTAGGTACCTTATCAGAATATTTGACCTAAACAGTCATTGATGCTTTCCTTTTAAAGATGTGTATTTATTTCTAAGAAAGGTATCCTGTAGTCTTACTGCTTTTTGTGGATCAAATTTTCATTTTGAAAATCAATTCACACCAGGCTCTCCTGTTGGTATTTCATGAAATGTGTTGAAATAAAACTAACTCTCTTTCCATCCTGACCTACCCTTGGGGGACGTGCAATTCGCATTTGGTCTTTTCACACCATCCTATTGGACGAATGTCAGGGGAACCAGCATTGGTCCAAAAATCGTAGCAGCTTAAATAACCATCAAAATGAAGTCTTAGACAGTAGCCACACACCTGCAGAATGGAATGTTTGCAATCATTCATTAAGTGTCATGCATTTGAAGTGTACACAGAATTAACAAAATATTCATGTTTTCTGTCAGTGCCATCAACATATGTGAACCAATCCTTCCATCGAAATGTGTTTGTATTAGAGAACAAGTTTACAGATGGCATCTGAATAAGACAAGTGCTGAGAAAGCAGACATTACCTTTCAAGTATCTAGAAATTTTTTTCTGCAAAAAAATTATCCTTTTACTCAGTCTAGAACTCTGAAGTCAATTTACATATCCATTAATCAACGGATTTATTTATTCATTCGATACCTATCAAATATCCCATATTCCTTTCAGAAACCCCATCTCCTGCTGTCTGGCTTGGAGTCACATCCCCAGACAGCGTAAGCTCAAGCACAGAGCAAAACCAAAATGGGTAAGACCTCCGTTCATCTCTGAGCACACACACTCAGCAAAGGAAATAGCAAAACGGTCTGCGAAATACGTCCTCTAGACAGGCTGTGCAAGTTTAACAGCCGTAATTAGTCAGTAGAGCAGGTGAACAGTATTTTCTAGGATTGATGTTATTAAAAACATAGAGGGCTTTTACCAACTTAATAATATAAAATGTTTAGTAAATATTACATCCTACAAACCATTTACTTTCATCAGTGGCTCTTCATTCTATATAATTTTCACAAAATGCATGTATTTACATAAAATATAATTCATATGCATGGATATTTTTCATATACATTTCTCATTAGTTCAGCTAAAACTTAAATAATTATGTCTCTTTTAACAGACAAAAACAACATTGTGGGATTCACTGATTGTTATCAACCTCAGGTGAAGACTTATTTATCGATTAAATCAAGCGTAACTTCTAGTGATAAAGGACTTATCGGAAAATTAATCTTCAGAGAAGAAAAAGTTCATTAAGAAACGTATTTTACCCATCACTGATTAAAATAAATCCATGACGTACTGGAACTTGTTTATAACAGAAAGTACTCAAAATCATTCTTCTCTAGAAAATTCTCTTCTGTCACTGTCTAGTTAGCCAAAGTCAGTAACACCATCTCTTACCTCAGCTACAGAAAGCACACAAAATACAGACGGATGTCAGGGGTCAATGCCTTCTAATCTCATTCCAACCTGAATACCATTTTCATGCTCTGGAAAGGATTGGTCCTGTGAAAGTTCATAATATAACATTAGCCACCGAAATATCTTCACAATTTGATATTAAAACACACGGTGTGGCGAGGCATACCATCAAGAACTGACTGCACCAGTTTGGAAACTTGGGACTGAAGCTAAATATAGAAGGCTTTTCTTATATATTTGGCCCTCAAAGATGGTTTGATCACTTTAATGTCCTTTGAAATAGTTCATCTGAGAAACTCTATGTCCTGTGAACTCCTTACTTATTTTTTTGCCCGTTTTTCCTTAATGCTATGAAGGAGCTCTTTCTCTCCTGGAAGCAGTCCTTGGTTGATCACAGTGATGACCTGTTCCCCGTCTGCGACTTGGCTCTTCACTTTGTTTACAATGACTTCGCTGTAGAGAAATGTTTTTATTTTAATGTAGCAAAATATATCAATTATTTCCTGTACAGTTGGCACATCTAGCCATGAAATCCCTCACAATCCTAAAGTTACACAGAAATTCTTCCAGTGTTCTTTTAAAATTTTGGTTCTTCATATTTAAACCTACAATGCAACTGTAATTCATGTTTTCTATGGTGTGAGGTCTATTTTTTCATATGGAGAAAAAATTATTCAAAAAAAATGTTTGAGTAGTCTCTATTTCCATTAATCCGCAAAGTTACCCGTGTTATATCAAGTTTCTACATATTTGTGGGTCTATTTCTGGCCTTTTAATTCTGTTTGTTGGCGTATTTGCCTATATCACGTTGTCTTATTTGTCTTAATGAGTCTTTCCGTGTGGAGAACAGTCTTTACTATGATGAGTTTCTATGTCGAGTTTCTAATTCAGAAACTCGTTCCCTCTCCATTCAATCTAATCATTTTTGTTGGTCCAAAATGCTTGTTACATTTTCAGACTTCAAAAATTCTTTGTTGTATTTATTTCTGTGTACTTTTTAATGTTTATTGGTATTGTAAATGGATTTTTTTGCAACAGACCTTCTAATTTCTTCCCATTATTTTCTTTAATAGTGGTCTTGTTTCCCACAGCCTTGCTGAATTATTATTAGTTTCGAGCAGACAGTTCCAAGCAGATTCAGCATGACTAGGCAATTTATTCTTAATTGCAAATAAACTTGTAAGTGTACTAATGGAAAATGACGATTACAATCTAGTTTATTAGATCTAGAGCAGCTTTCTAATCACTAATTGTATTACTGTTTATTACTGCTTACCATATGAATGCCTATTTTTAGGGTGAAATTTATTCTTTTGAAAAAACTTTTCATTTGGAAATAATATCAAACTTAAGGAAAAGTTGCAAGAAGAAAATAGTACGGAGAACATGCATAGCGTTTGCCTAGATTTATTTCTAAGCCTCCTGCCTCAGTCTGAGTGCGTACGCAGACATAGACAGAGACACACATATACAAATACATGCGCAGATCATTTTCTCTGAACCATTTGAGGTCCCTTCACCCCAAAATCCTAAATATTTCTCCCTAAGTGCAGTGTATTTTCCCTAAGAATAAGAAGATTCCCTTACATAACTGAAGCTCAGTTACCAACTTGTGTAAATTTAATATTTATACAACGCTGTTCACTCATCTTCTATTCATATTCCAACTTTTCCAACTTATCCGACAATGTGCTTTATAACACTTTCTCCTTCCAGAACAGGATCCAGTCTAGGGTCAGATATTAAATTCAGTCCACATGTCTCTTTAGTCTCCCTTAATCTGGAACATTTTCCATAGCATTTCTCTGTCTTTCATAAAATTGACATTTTTTAAGAACATAGTCTTTCCCTTCTTCCATTTGTTTAAACAGAAGTTCCTGATTTTGGATTTGACTAGATTCAGGTTACACATTTTTTTGCCAGAATACACATGGGTGATGTTTGCATCCTTCTCAGGATATCCATCCCCACGGGCTCGTTCTGCCTGTTTCCATCCATATTTGTTCTCTCTCCTCTAACAAGGTTGACACATTTACTTATGTCCTAAACCCTACAGGGTATCTACTATACTCTCAGAACTGGTTCACCCACACCACTGTAATTAACAAACCTACAAAAGAGTTCAGAATTTGTTTGCAGTTTCCCCTCCCACCTCTGCCCTCCATGCATGGGTATATACCTAAAACCTGTTCACAGAGGCTGGCCCGGCGGCATAGTGGTTAAGCTCAGCATACTCTGCTTTGGTGGCCCAGGGTTCACAGGTTTGTATCCTGGGATCTACACACTGCTCATCAAGCCATGCTGTGGCAGTGTCTGACATACAAAGTGGAGGAAGATTGGCACAGATGTTAGCTCAGGGCCAATCTTCCTCACCAAAAAAATAAATAAATAAAAATCCAAAAAAACTGTGTTCATAAACTACTTGGATTCATTTTTTCTCTCCAGTGTAGTTATTGTACTCATCTGAAATACAGTTGAGTTTGTTTTGATTCTTAATGATTTATTTTTATTTTTTAATATGTAGAATATTAACATGCTTTTGAAAGCTAAAGCTATACTAAAGGCCCTCAGAGAAGTGTGTCTGCCTCTCCTCCCCTCCTCCTCCTTCCCACTTCTGGTAGGGGATAAACTTCACTGTGTTCTGCTTTATCCTTCCCAGCTGTCTTCCTGTAAAAATAAGTCATTATGTGCATGTTTTTTCTTGGTTTTCCCTTCTTTCTTACACAAAAGGCAACCTACTGTACACGCTGTTTCGCACTTGGCTTTCTTCACTTCCTAATGTCTCCTGGAAACCACTGCCTGTCAGGTCACGGTGACTGTCCACACTGCGACAGCTGCTCTGTGCTCCACTGCGTGCAGGTACCACAGCTTCTCCAACCTCCATGGATAAGTGGGTGCATGCTTTTCTTACATGAACATGGAACTGTTTAAAGATCTTGCTGAATTGGCTTGTAAAATCTTGTTAAAAACATTCTTACATTCACAGATCAGTTTAGAGGCTTCCAAGGAAAAGCTTTAAAGACGACAAAACCCAAAAATGAAACAGCAAGAACCAATGATTTCTCAGGAATATTTTATTTCTATAAAAACAAATGCCATGTTTGTGTTTCACTCTCCCAGCCTCCTTCTCACATCCACTTCATCTTCCAGCACACCACCAAACCAATGCCTCCTCCTCACTGCTCCGGGACGCCCCAGACCACTGCAAAGGCACCACACACACAGACAGATGCGCACACAAAACTGACAAGAAAGAGGGGAAAGACAGACCAAGGTGGGAGTATATTAATAAAGCCGGGAGGAAACTTAAGAATCTATCGAAATTGAGAGGAGGGGCCAGCCCTGTGGCGCAGCGGTTAAGTGTGCACGTTCTGCTTCGGCGGCCTGGGGTTCACTGGTTCAGATCCCGGGTGCGGACATGGCACCGCTTGGCAAGCCATGCTGTGGTAGGCGTCCCACATATAAAGTAGAGGAAGATGGGCATGGATGTTAGCTCAGGGCCAGTCTTCCTCAGCAAAAAGAGGAAGACTGGCACTGGATGTTAGCTCAGGGCTAATCTTCCTCAAAAAAAAAGAAAGAAATTGAGAGGACATTTTTCATGTTTTAACAAAACTGAAAGATGCAAAATTGAGTATGGGGAGGAAACAGTGTTATGTGGAGCAGCCTATATACCTTCTCCTCATACATGAAGGATAAATTCAAGACAGTGGCAAGAATTCATAGCAGGAGTTAGGATGATCAATGTTACTCTTGTCAGTATTTCAAAATGATTCCTCACTTGAACATTTGGGAACTTCGCATAATGTTGCAAGGAACACTATATGGCTCAAACAGCCACAGCATTCTTTAGAGAGTTTCAAATAAAAAACAAAACACTCATTTTAACAACATGACAGGCAATACTTAGTGAGAAATATCACTGCCTTTCATCAACCTCTTTTCTGTTTAATAGTTTATTCATAGAAGATTTAGGGTTTTTTCCTTTCTAAAAATTTTATATTTTATAAACACAATTAATAAGTGTGCTTATAAAATTATATTTTATGATGAAAAGTGAGAACTAGAATCACACAAAGCAAACAATGAACCCATTAAATTCAGTCATAAAAAATCATAAGGTTTGCAGACCTGAAAAAATACTTTTACAGATAAACGCAAGCCCAGAGAGGTTAAGAGACTCTCTCAAGGTCACACAACTAGTTTAGCAGTGAGACAGGAACCAGCCTAACAAGACAGGGCTATCTGCAAGGGCCCTGGCCTAACATCATAAGGCCCCTAACCAATCGCCAAGCCAGGAAATCAGCTAGAGACCACCAAGACTCACACGCCGCAGCCTCGCCACTTTCCCAGGTTTACACATGCGCCCTCGCACCCAGGGGTCCATGGAAGGTGACCCTAGCCCCATTAGCATAGTAAAATCACAACCGGGCGGACAGCCAGCGTGCTGATGACCCACGCATCGCATGTAGTGGCTGCCGCACGACAGCGCAGACGCAAGCACAGCCTGCCCTCGACCTGCCGGACGTCCCAGGCTTCGCCCCACAGAAGTCGCGCGGGCCGCTCCGGAGAGCTGGCCACCTGCCCCTCCTTGCCGCACTGGCTCCCTGGTGCCTCGCCTGTGACGAGCCAATAAGCTTGTCCTTCCCACTGACGGTTGTCTCTCTTGATTTCCTCCTCGGGGACAACAAGACCCAAGGGGCCCGTAACAGTAGCATAGCTAAGAACCCCAGTCCCCCAAAAGCCTGCCAACTGCTTGCTCCACATCTGGGGCCAGAGACGGCCTCGAAGAAGCAAGACAGAACCTGGCTCTGAGACTCGTCCAAAGAAGCCTGTGTGCTCTTGGGGACCGCAGGGAGTTCTGTTTCGCCATTTTCTTTTCCCAGAACAGTTACAAAAGAATGTTTTCCAGTATGAAATCGATGAATTGTATCACTAATGATGAAGACGAATTATTCAAAGTTCCATACCTCATAGCAAAAGCAGGTACAAAGTATATACTATTATTGAAAAGTAAAAAGAGTCAGAACATTAGGGAAAACAACAAAAACGAAAACAAAACACCAAGCCTAGAGAAAAGCAGATAGGCTACTCACAAAATTCCTTCATGAAACATAACAGGTAAGATTATCATGTGTGTGCCAGCAGATCTTGCTCTGCAGATGGACAAAGTCACACATGTGCAGTGTGAACAGCTCTTGGACACGTAGGAGATCCAAGTGAGAAATTCCGGACATTTTCCTCTGTTTATCACCGAGAACTCCATCAGAAGAGCAGAGAGATTATGCATGTAAGGATAATGTTGTGAGCCACTGTGCAGACAGCAGGTTAGTGGCCCTGAGCACCAGCAGAGCATGAGCTAAATGTGTGATACAGAAGAGTGTTGTTATTGTAGGGGAGGAAGACATTTCCTCTACCTGCTCTGGGTCCTTCTGGCCAGATATTGAATTAAATTCACATGAGACAGAATACCAGGAGAAAATTAAACGAAGCTTTGTAACATGTATACATGGGAGAGGCTCAGGCAAGCTGAGCAACTCGCCAAATGGCAGAAGCCACCACCTTAAATACCACCCTCAGCTAAAGACAAAGGAGGATGTTGGGGGTGGGAGGAGTCAGTTACGGGAGGTTTCCACAAAAGCACAGTGAACAAGAGTAAGGTTATTATGCAGATTTAAGTCCTTGTCTTCCACATTGATGAGAGTTTCTAGAGACAAGGTCATCCCCCTTCTTGTACAGAGAGGGAGACGCCTTTACAGATGGAGATTTCCTTTACAATGTAAATGTCTCTTAACAAAGGGTAAGTAAATTCTACTTTACAGAGTTTCTTTCCCATCTGCAGTTTTTAAAAGTAACCAGCCCAAAATAATCCTCATGCCAAAGAGACATATCTTGGGATGGTCAATACTGGTCCCCCACATTATACGAAATGGAAGATTCTATCTGAATGCCCATAGACATTCTATTTTATTCACAGTCAAGAGTTGGCAATCAACAATATTTTCCTGATCTTAATTCAATATTGAAAGAAATAGAGGAAATTCAATATTGAAAGAAATTGGGCATGACATGGAATCATGGCCACCACAGCACAGACTTTCAGCATACTAGGCAAAGACTGGGCAAGGGTCACAGCACTCTGATTTCCAGACCTTCACATGATGGCTGTCACTGGGCAAGATGTTCAGAGGAATTTTATATGCAGTTGATAAAATCTCTTATAAAACCAAAGACCATTGTCAGGAGTTCAGCAGCCTGCTTAAATGGTTTATCTCAGCAACATCTTCAAAATCTTAAATTGTCTCACTGTGTATCTTCAAGACTGAAATGTCACAATTTTAAATGTGAACAGTGAGATATCAGGAAGTCTTATATGGGCAAACTGTGATATAAACAGCTCGACCCCAGGGAACTTCACTCTTTGTCAACACTTGATGATTTGCTTTATTCAGTGGAAAAAAAATCAATCATGTTACTGGTAGTATAAAAGACCAAATACTGCAGAAGGGAACATAGAGAAACAGTTTCTTGAGACAAATACAACCAAAGAGAAAGTTATGAACACATTTGCAGCTTTCTCTAAATCAGAATAAACCTACCAGGTTTTGAGCGTGGCATTCTTGTCAATTTAGCATTTGATGAAACAAAGGAATCTGGGTTTTTCTTCGGTTTGAATATCCAGGGTGATCAAGATAGCCGAAGAACCAAACCCTTGATAGCACAGCTAACCTCCTATGATGGCCAAATACAATTTTCTCATTAAACAGACATGCAGAATGAGGAGTGGGGAGGAATGGTTGGAGCCTGAGCCGTCCTTTATCCAGCCCTGTACAGATGCCTTTTACCAACAAGCACGTCTGCAGCACTGAACTCTGGGCCAGATACTGTTCTAAGCACTTTCTAAATACAGACTCATTCAATCATCATAAAAACTCTATGAAATAGGTGTTATTATGCACATTTCACAGGTGAGAAAACTAGGGCACAAGAGGTTCTGTGACATGCCTGAGACCACAGTGTGTGTCTGCCTCCAGTGCACCGGCAGTTAGTCACTATGCTAGATCATCGCGAAAGGTGATAAGCAACACTAGCCTGCTCACTGACTAAACACTTCACAATTCTTAAAATTAGAACATACGAGTTTTTTAAATATCTAAAATTGGTGGTCTGAGTATGTGCTATATGGTCATTAAAGTACCCCCAGATGCCAAAAGTTTGGGAACAGTGCCATGGAGAGTGCCGTATTGTTACCGACACCAAAGTTGGTTCCCCCCCGTGAGTTAAATCAGACTCTCCGCCAGAAGTAGTTGTCTCACAAAATAAAGTGTATTTGCAACAAATAGGAGACCCTGAGCGATCATTTCCAGAGTCATGGTGATACCGGCTCAGCACAAGTTGCCTTAAGGGAAGACATGAAAAAAAAAGAAACCATATTGTAACTTTGAATGACCTCTGACTAGCCCAGACTTACTCTGTAGGTTTTGTGGCCCCTCGAAGCTACTTTACGATGATAACTTCGTACTTTTGAGTTCCTTAGGAACGTGATGACCCCCAGGCAGAGAGCCTATGCTGAATGCCATCATCGATGACAACGGAAAGATCAGAGTACAGGGCGTTGCTCCATTCCCTGCTGCATATCCATATCAGGAACTGGGACCAGCTGCCTGCCCCACCTGGAGACCAGCCTCCTCTATAACTGGCCCGTAGTCTTTGTTCTGTGAGATGGTTCTTTCAGACCTGAGTCAGCCATCCTCCCTCTTGCTAGAAAGCTGTAGTAAAGTCCTTTCTTTCCTACCACCTTACCTCCTGATTATTGGCATGTCTTGCGGCAAGCGGAGGACCCCTCTTGGGTGGCAACAAAGGCGCCTCGGAACAAGGGAAGCAGGGACCTTTATTCGGATGGGGAATGAATATTCAAAAGGGAGAGGAGGGTATTTGATGGCAATCGCGTGGGCTCACTTGGAAAACATGCTTCCACTACATTGCAGGTTATAAAGGATAAGGCCTCAGCTCCTCCTGGAGAGATCTGAGCACTAAAAATACGGCAAAGGTCATAGGCGTGGCTCTTGTGATAAGGCCTGGTCTGGTTCAGGGAGGCTGGTGATGGCATTTCCTTAACATAACAAAAGGAAAAAGAACAATTTGGAAAAAGTTAAAATATCCAAACCCACCCTTGAGTTCCTTGGGGTAACTAACCTGCGACAATGCCCCATCTATGGGATTTTGATACAGAATAAAGGTGGCATTTTAAATCAGGAGAGTAAAAAGAAGTGGCATTAGGACACAAGACTATCGGTTTGTGGAAAAAAACTGACAAATAAAAATGGCAAGCAATAGGATATATTGCAGAATATGAGGAAGCCATTTGGTATAAACCTAATTCAGCCTGACCTTGTCTTTCCAAAAGGGCCTGACCGTGGCTGTTGAGCATGCATTGTATATCTGCTTTAGATGTTCCCTATGGCAAGAACAAAGGCCCTTGAGATAAAGGTGCAACTTCCCTCCCCCTCCCAACGTTGGCATTCCCTTAAGGGTTAAGCATCTTTCCTTAGGCTAGGAACTGACTGCAGTGCTCACCTGTGACCACCCAGCTCAAGACAACAGACTTGCCTCCTGCTAGGCCCGCTGAGATAGCAGACCCACTACCTGCTGTGTCCATCAAGCGCCGTGCCGACAGGGCAATCTTGTGACTATTGTGGGAGGAACATTTCAATCATATGTGAAACATCCTGTTTGGGGGTATATAACCACTCTGTGCACCCCACTTCTTCGGTGCCCTTTCTTCCTTCGGGAAGAAAGGCCTTGGGCCATGGTCCTCAGATTTCAGCTCAGAATAAACTCTCCCAAATTTTCATTTATAGATTGGTTATGGATTATTTTCATCGACAGTTCTTGGCGTAGTCGAGGCAGGATTTCAGAGAAACCCACCAGAGACCACCTGGAACCTACACTGAGCCAGCATTCGGTACCAATAAGGGCCCATTGAGCCCCCCCGGATCACTGCATTCTTCAGGTGACCCTGGTGAGTTCTCCTGAAACCTGGACCTCCTTATTTTAAGTTGATGGTCCAAGACTTTATATGAGCTGGGTAAAGTCTTAAGACTAGAGGTTTTTAAGGGGTACCGGTACATACCCTACGTAAGAGGAACCTAGGAGGGATTTGCTAGGCCAGAGGAGCCTAGAGGGAAGTTCCTAGGTCAGAGGAGCCTAGAGGAACTTGGGAGTGAATGGGGAAGGGTGACGTTTTTAATTTGGCTTTAAATTGGAAAGAATTGTGTTTATAAAGTCTGAAAGAACTGCTTGATAGAGAAATGAGAGACTGAACGTGTTCAGCTCCAGAGAAAAGGGACATTTGCTCCTCCTGGCCTTTACCAAAAGGCGTCCTTAGGTGACTAAGGACCTCAGCAGGAGTGTCAGAGGATCAATCCTCACCACGTGCAGCGGTCCCATAGGGAACTCCACTCTCACTCACAGTAATTAATTACAGGCTCGTCCAGGGGCATGCACATAAGGGCTGGTCACCCCACTCTCCAAGCTCCCACAGTGGTATTAGGCAGCCGGAGGGAAAAACTGAGGCACGTAAGAGAGTGTTTACGACCTTTCTATAGGGAGTAACACTCACAAGCAGCACACTTTCTGACCCATTACACTGCCCTTAGAAGTTGTTTGGACCTTATAACAAAACAAAATTAAAAGAGAAGTGGGAAATCGAGCTTTTAAAACAGCCCGATCAGTTCCCGAATGGGCAGCCTCTCCTTCAGACTCCAGTTGACTGCAATTGCTTAACAAAGGGGGATCCCAAGCCAGATTGCTAAGGCCAAAAGAAAGAATAAGAAAGAGGAAAAAACTGGGAAATCAAGTTTTTCCACCGGGGTCTGCTATGAGAAAAATCTTTGTTCTATATGTGTCTGTCTGTGTGTGTCTATATATGTTACAAAAGTTTTTATATTTTACCTCCGGATGGTACAATTTCTAAAGAGCTCCATTCCATTCACTTAAAGTAAGCGCTTACAAAAAGTTTTTCTAAAAGTTTTAACCCAAATGTCTTTCAAGTTAACATGATATAGGTTAATCTTTGGTTAATGAAAGTTTAAGTTGTTGGTTTGATTGAAAAGGCATGTCCTCAAAAGTTGTTGGCATTTGAATATGATGCAGATATGCAGCCTGGGTTTACTAGTCAAATAAGTTCACATCGTCTGTTAGAAATTTGTCAGCAAATAATAGCTTTAAATGATAGCTCTTTGTCAAATGCCTCATGAAGTTTTCATAGGTAATCTGAACATAACTGTTGGAAACAAATTATTTAAATAGACAAAAGTGAGTAACTTTTATGGTCTGTATACTTGGGAAAAAACAGCTTCCAAATTCTTTTTGGTAACAATCTTGAGTTTTGCCAAGTTAAGTTAAATGATAAAAATCTGAGTATCTGGGTCATTTTTGGATTGGATAGAACACTGAAACATTGCTAAGCGTATCTGAGTTATCTACTTTTGGCTTCTTATTGCAAAGAGGCTAAAAGCATTTGGGTCTATTAGAAAGTATGCCTTGTGTTTTATTGTGTAGTGGCATGTTTCTAGAAATTATGAAGTGTTTAGAATGCTGATATAAAAGACAATTCGTAATTGCTTACTAGGGTCTGTTAAGGGTTAAAAGTTCTAATTAACATATATAATTAAACTACTGGAAATGTAATAAGTAAAACAGCTCTGTATTCAAGGAAAATTAAAATGTATGTTTTCAGTAAAGAGGGTATAAAGAATGGAAGTATTTTTGATGGATTAAGAAAGATAAATTTGCCCTAAAGTACTAGGAGGGAAAAAAAGACATGGGACAAATTCTGAAGGCAAAAAGAAAGTTGTAGAAGGTTTGTGAAGGAGAAATTCTGAAAGGAGTTTTATGCCTGGTCAAGTTGGCTAAGATTAAAGTAAATCCAATTAAGTGAATGAGTTTTAATGTTAAAAATAAACTGGTACAAAAATTTAGAATTTGGCTTTCTCTCTTAAAAGGATAATTTTCTTAAACTCTTAGTCTGTTCTTGATAAAGAGATTATAAAAGGTTTTTTCCTTCTGAGTAAGTTTACAGAAGATCTATGTTTTGTTAAGATAATTTCCCTAGGTGCAAAAAGACAGAGTTCTCTCTATTAAGGATTTTTTTTGCTGTTGTCACTTTGATTAAATACTATGAAGCATGATTTCAATGACCCTTGTTTTCAAATGACAAGGTCAGCAATCTCTTGATCTTGTTTAAGTAAGTTTTTAAAAATCTTTTGATATTTTTGACAAGTTTCTCCCTCAAACAAATAGTCAAGTCCTAAATAAAGGTTTTCCTTTGACCTGGATGAAGGAAGAGAATTTCTCTGAGGATTTTCAGAGGGCCCCTGGGACTTCTCAAAGAAATTTTTTCTCTTTTCCCATAAAGGAGGCATACTAATTAGGCTTGTTTGGAATGCTAAATTGCATGAGAAGCATTGTCAAGTAAATGATCCTACACCCAGTTTGATTTGCTTGATTGGTTCCCTTTCAGTATCTGTTCCCTTTTTCTATCCGGATTGCAATTCCTATTTCTACTACTTATTGGAATCCTTGTACTGGTCATAATATTCAAACTAATTGTTGTTTTCTTTACTCAGTGTTGTAAGAGTAGAATACAAACTAAAGTAATGATTGCTCGACGGCTTAAAATGGTCGATCTATCTTATAATCCTGGACAAATTTCCTTTTCTGATAAAGGCTTTACCTAAGAACTCATTTTAAACTAATGTCTTGAAAAATATTGAATTATTATTACTGTACTTGTTCTATAATCATATACAACGTAAATGCAAAGTGTCATAGAGAAGCACATATACAATGTTTGTGAAACATTCTAAAATTAATTGGAAATTACATGACATATGAAATGATTCCTCTGTTAATACATATATGTCCACGCTTGTCCACTATTTCCCCCCAACGTGGATGACTAGGCAAATAATGAGATAAAAGCCTAGCACCGAAGGACATGATGGACCCAGGGCAGGCAGCAACCACCCTGGTGCCGAGGGACAATATTTTGATCATCAATGCTTTCTATCGAAAGATTAGAGATCAAAAGGGGAAAATGACAAATAAAAATGGCAAGCAATAGGATATATTGCAGAATATGAGGAAGCCATTTGATATAAACCTAATTCAGCCTGACCTTGTCTTTCCAAAAGGGCCTGACCGTGGCCGTTGAGCATGCATTGTATATCTGCTTTAGATATTCCTGATGGCAAGAACAAAGGCCCTTGAGATAAAGGTGCAACTTCCCTCCCCCTCCCAACGTTGGCATTCCCTTAAGGATTAAGCATCTTTCCTTAGGCTAGGAACTGACTGCAGTGCTCACCTGTGACCACCCAGCTCAAGACAACAGACTTGCCTCCTGCTACGCCCACCAAGACAGCAGTACCCACTACCTGCTGTGTCCATCAAGCACTGTGCTGACAGGGCCATCTTGTGACTATTGTGGGAGGGGCATTTCAATCATATGTGAAACGTCCTGTATGGGGGTATATAACCACTCTGTATACCTCACTTCTTTGGTGCCCTTTCTTCCTTCGGGAAGAAAGGCCCTGGGCCATGTTCCTCAGATTTCAGCTCAGAATAAACTCACCCAAATTTTCATTTATAGATTGGTTATGGATTATTTTCGTCAACAAAACTGAATTATATTCCTACTCCAACAGCATATAAAAAAATAATTTTGGATAGAGAAAACAGACTCAGTACAATGGTACACAATGCAGCTGCTAACAAAGCACACAGAGCTGCCCCTGCGGAGGCCACCTGACAGCCACCAGGCGCTGCCGCAGGTGAGGGAAGTGCAGCCAAGGCAAACACGGCCATGCACACAGACAGCAGCCACACGCCCACCTGCCTACACACGCACACGTCTGCAAGTGTACACACCCAATGACTCCGAGTGGCTCACCCAGAGAGGTGAGCTGGCAGAGAGAAAGGCTTTTATTTTTATATTCTTCTATTGTTAGAATTTTTAAGATTTTCTTTTTTTCCTTTTTCTCCCCAAAGCCCCCCGGTACATAGTTGTATATTCTTCATTGTGGATCCTTCTAGTTGAGGCACAGGGGACGCCACCTCAGCGTGCCCTGATGAGTAGTGCCATGCCCACACCCAGGACCTGAACCAACGAAACACTGGGCCGCCTGCAGCAGAGCGTGCGAACCCAACCACTCAGCCACGGGGCCAGTCCCTTGTTAGAATTTTTAAATGGCATTGTAATGTTTTAAAACATCAACACACACACACACACACACACACACACACACACACGATCAAGTGATGATGATGCTGGGCAAGTAGGCTGGACACAGGTCGTGAGAAGCCTTGTATGTCTTGTTAAGGACCTTTTAGTTTATTCTTAGTCAATGAAGCACTAGCAAAAGCTTTTAAACAGTGGGGAGAAAAAAAATTCCTGCATTTTTATAAGAGTCTTCTTAGTGGCAGTGAAGAGAATTAATTAGAAAAGTAGCCAGACTAGAAATAGGGGAGACAGCTAAGGAGGCTTTCAATGTCTATCCATACTTGAGATTTGCCACGAGCCGTGTATAGAGTCTAACTCAGCTTATTTAAGCCTTATGCAGGTGAGCAGAATTTGCCACCTCAAGACGTGTCTCTTTGGCATGAGCATTATTATGATTTTTTTTAAGGAAGATCAGACCTGACCTAACATCTGCTGCCAATCCTCCTCTTTTTGCTGAGGAAGACTGGCCCAGAGCTAACATCCATGCCCATCTTCCTCTACTTTATATGTGGGACACCTGCCATAGCATGGCGCGACAAGTCGTGTGTAGGTCCACGCCAGGGATCCAAACCAGTGAGCCACAGGTGGCCCAAGGGGAGCATGCGAACTTAACCATTATGCTGCTAGGCCAGCCCCTGGCATGAGAATTATTTTTGGCTGGCTATTTTTTTAAAACCTGCAGACATGAGAAAGACTCTGAAAACCAAATAGAAGTTACCCTTTGTAAGAGACCTTTATGTTTCTAAAGGAAATCTCCATCAGTAAAGATAGCTCCCTCTCTGTACCAGGAAGAGGGATGACGTTATCTCTAGACACTCTTGTCAATACTGAAGGCAAGCACTTAAATCTGCACACTAACCTTACTCTTGTTTACTGTGCTTTTCTGGTAATCTCCCATAACTGACTTCCTCCACTCCCAACGTCTTCCTTTGTCTTTGGCTGAAGATGGTATTTAAGGTGACAGCCTCTGCCATTTTGTTGAGTTACTCAGATTTCCTAGGTCTCTCCCATGTATACATGATATAAAGCTCTGCCTGATTTCCTCCTGTTATTCTGTCTCATGTCAATTTAGTTCCCAGGCCAGCCAGAAGGACCTAGAGGGTAGAGGAATTGTCTTCCTCCTCTGCACTTACTGTGGTGGAATTATTACAATCCCCACTTCAGATATGAGGAAACAGGCTCAGAGAGGTTCACAAATTGCTCCATTTGCACAGCTAGTCAGTAGGAAATCTGGAATTGGAACTCCACTCCTGGTCTGGGTGCTTATCTGCAAATTTACATTACATTCCAGAATGTGCACCAGCGTAGAAAGGTGATAACAAGGACCTCCACGAATGCAGAGCAAGAGCTGGGGATGGAGGGCAGGCCAGACGGCACAGCTACTCAGGAGGTGAGACAGGCAGTGCCTGGTGATGGGCTGGATGCAGACAGGGAGGAAGGCAGGAACTGTAAACTGACCCCGGGTCTCAGGCTTAGGAGAAATTCCCCAATTTCCCAAAATGTGATAATTTTTACTTTTATGATGTTATCAGTATCTAATTACACCTTCAAGGACTTTATGGTCAGCTCACGAACAACCACATTTTGCGCCTACTTTTCAATTCCAAACTTCTTGTGCATTGTGACAGCTTCAGTGTTCTCCCAGGTATCCTGCAATGAATTTTCATTACAAAAGACTATTCACTGCAAGATGCTGGCAGACCATGAGAGGCAATGAAACTCCTTCCTTATTTCTCCTTAAGATGCTTTATGATTTTCAGCTGAGCTAAGAATGGAAATTATCAAGACTATTAGAAGCTCTTCTGGTTCTCTCTTAACCACAGAGAAAATGGAGAACTTGGAAAAAAAAATAGGTATATATACACACACACTCACACATGGCACACTACTCATACATACACAAATTTTTATTTCCCTATTGTTGTTTAAACTACACCTTAATGTAGCTGTTTTTATTGGCAGAGCAGGGGTGGGGTTCATGATGTCGTCAGAGATTCTAGAAAGCTCAGGGATTACGTAAAATTTTGTGTGCAAATGGATATAAGCACTTGTCTAAAGAGTTAGCAATAGCTTTCACTAGGTGTTCAAAGGGGCCTAAGAACTAAGAAAAGATTAAAAGCCACATGATTGTCCTTTAAGGGAGTCTGTCGTTAATCAATCCACTGACTCAATGACGTCTCTAGCAGACTTCAGTAAGCAGAGCCCAGCAGCTCACGGCAGCTGCTCATCACGGATGAGCAGGACAGGCAGCAAGGCAGCCTTCAGATTCTGCTTTTTCAAAGCGATGCCTATTTTTGCCATCTATTTGTTAGGCTAATGGAGAAAAATCCTCACCTACATAATTAAACATAACTCACTGCGAAGCTTCGGTTAGGATGGCAGTGAAGGATGGCTGATTGTGTATTTTTAAACACTCATTTTAGAGACTACTTCCTTCTTACTTTGAACATTTTTCATAGATTAATTCTGAATCCCAAACTGCTGCCAAGATTATATCAAGAGGTTTTCTACAAATAGAGAACACAGAATCCGTGGCACAACAAAAGCCTACTTTAACAAGTAAGTGCATGTGATTCCTACTGAGTTTTTGTGACTCTATCCTACTATAATGGCAGACCAAACACTTCCCCAGAACACCTGCTGACCTACCGTTAGGAAGAAGTTCCACGTCCAGTCACCTAACCCAAGCGCTGCTGAATTAGAGTCTCAGAAACAAGAAGAAAGCCCCGCCCAGAGCGGGTGAAACGCTGCTGTACTCAGGCAGCTTCAGACCAACGAAGACCTTCACGAACAAAGAAAAAGAAGCCCACAATATAAAAGAAAGGAGTGCATGCAGAGAACTTTTTAAAACAACTTCCAAGGTGTCTGATAATCCAGTTCACATGGCTGTGCAGGTCCCACCAATCCTCTGAGTCTAGCGTCTAAACCATAAACCCACATATTTTTCCCTGAATGACTAAACCCTCCCACGGGAAACAGACAAGGCTCCCTCTAATATAAATTTCCTTCAGCTAAAGGAGAGGAGCTTTGGAAAGTCTGCCCTTGATTCTGAATGCCACTGCTTTCTTCTTTTCCTTTCTCTTCCTTCCAACAGCTCTGAACACCATATTCAGTTTCCAGCTGGAACTGGGATAAGCAGCCTTCAGAGGGGCTTCAGGCCCCCCCCAAGAAGAGGAAGCCGCCCTGATCCGGCTGTCCGGCTCCACTCCTTCAGATCTGCTAAACTGTCTCTTAGCCCCTGGACTCTGAATCACACCATTTCAGAGAAGCGGATTCTGAGAAGAGGAAAAGTGGCTGAGCCACAAGAGCAGGGTGTATCTTCAGTTTTGCCCCAGAACTTAGAGCTTTAGGGAATATGAGAAATGACCATGAATGGGAATTTGCTCGGTTCTTCAGAGTCCCGGCAATTAATCACCTTAAACGACTCCACGTGGTGAGGCCACATTTTAGTTTTAAAACACACTTCCTTTCTCTGCCCTCAATGACTTGCAATTTAAAATTCAACCAAATATCTGAATATAATACACACAGCACTTTTTCAAAACATGCTTTTTTCTGGGAGAACTTTAGACACCGATGAAGTTATCTTAAAACAAAGGGCAACAAGATACAAACGGAAGACAAAAACAAATGGGTAAACAAATAAGCGAACACTTAAGGCAAATAAAAAGAGCGTGGGGACTGAGGCTGTGATTTGATTCCAAACATCTCAGAATTCATAATATCACGAGGTATTTCATCACAGCTTATACAACGCCTGAGGCAGGCACAAGGCGGCTCACGATTAGTAACTTAAGTACTGCGTGAGAAGGATCGATATTAAAACTATGATAGTGTTCTCAGGGATTACCAAGTAATTTGAAAACATTTTCAAAGCACGAAAACTTGACATCCAACTGCACTGCTGAGTCGGAAAGGTCCTGGGTGTGTCCAGAGTTTGCAACAAACACGCATTTTCAGAGAAGTATCTTTCTGCACCTGCCGAGCTAAACACAAATCCAGACTTCATCAAAAACAAAACAAAACACACACACAGGTTTTTCGAATTCTATTTAATGTACTGGCATATTTAGAAAAATAAGATTTTACAAAATATAACACAGGTCTGGGCGAAGAAGCTCAATTGAGAGAGCGCCACTGAGCTACTCCTTTTGTTTGAACGCAAGTCAGGGAGGCTGAGGGCAGGAAGGTGTTCAGACAAGGCTGTCTTACGTCTACGACAACTAGGAAGTTAACCCAGGAGGTGTTTTCATCCTCAACTACACTCAGCCTCTTCCAAAAGAAATACTCCCCTGTCACGCTACAGATGGCTGCAATTTCCTTATCAGGGCACAAAATATTTCTTTCCAAAATCATAACAGATCACAAGAGATTTTAAGGGGGCAGAGGGATAGAGTCTGCTACAAGAACGTGGAGTAAGGCGGGTCTAAGATAACGACGTCGCTGAAGGAGCAGGGGAAAGGAGAAACATCAAAGTCTACGCCACAGTTCTGCCCTGTTTTAGGAGACAAAAGAGATCAACTGAGGAAATATTTCTGTTTTCCTCACGAAGAAAGCCACTAAGTCATCAACTGTGAAGGCAGGAGGAATGACATGGTAAGGAGAAAGTGAAAGGTCTGGAGCACCAACATCTGCCAACACTGAGATTTCGGATGAAGCTCCAGTGATGGGTGGTTTTCAGACTGGGCGCTCAGCCCGAAGAGCAGAAGATTAGGCAATGGCCAGCAGAACGCCCTCAGTTAGCGGGCCCGCCAGGACCATTCCTGTGGTCAAATCGAGGAAAGTCCTGACAAGGACAAAGTGTAGGGACACAGCCCTGGCTAGTGCTCTGAATGAATGGGGAGGTCTGAGCACACAGTGCTACCAACAAGGGCAGAGAGAAGGTTCCGGGGAAAGAAAAGGACTGTGATCCGAGAGCGAGTAATTTTAAGGATTGCTTATGTTTAATAAGGTGAACTGTATTTCAGACAGTGAAGTATGCCAACACTTTATCTACATTATATGTAATTCTTCAACAGTCCCTGAGAGCGAGCAACATTATCTCCTCTTTTTGAGCTAAACAAAGAATCAGAAGTGCATGCACCACAGAGTCGTTCTTCTACACAGCAAAGGGAAAGAAGCTTGAAGCACTGAACCGGCCGCCTGTGTAAAACCACTATGCACCTCTCCCAGAGAACCAGAGAGCAGGGAGGAGCTAACAAAGGAAACAAGAAGCAGGCAGTCTTCAAGGAGATCACAGTTCTACCAAGACACAAGCACACTGGCACACCATCGCACAGAACGGCACAGGGCAGTCAGACGTGTTAAGGACACAAGTGATAAACAGAACTACATTTTACAAAGATCATTCTGCTAATGGTGTGCAGGGAAGGTCAGAGGTGGCGCCAGCCTGAATAGAGAGAGATCGTTTAAGAAACCTTTGCTACAATTCGTGTGAAAAAAAAGCCAGGGCTTATTCCTAAATTAAGGCAGTGGTGGTAGGACATGGAGTAGGAACTGACAAATTAAGAGGCAAAACTTGAACAGACCAGATGGCCAAACATTCACAGAGCAAAGACACAGGAAGGACTCCAGCTGGCTAACAGGAACGAGGACATACTGGGAATGGAACGAGGGCCTTTCTCAGGGACAAGGAGCCCAGGAGGCGACTCACAGAAGGAGGCTGAGAAGACGATGTACCGAGTGGAGCAGAGCTGTGTGGCATGCAGGTGAGGAGGCAGGAGACCAAGGGGCAGACTGGGAACAGGAGTTAGGAGCTCCGCTGCATTTGGTGGAGCAGAAGTTAAGGAGGCAGACGGGACGGCCCAGAGAGCCACGCAGAGCGGAGCCTAAGACTAAATCATAGGAGAAGAAAAGGACTTTCAGCAGTGCCTGGCAAGGAGTGGCTCGGAATCAGCAAAATCAGCAGCTGACAGTGCAGAGAGTTCTAGAGTAGAGAGTGGGTAAGATGAGGCCTAACACACATCCGGCTTTGAAATCTTGGAGGTCACTTCCGCGGGAGCAGTTTCAGGTAGCGGTGGGAGAAGGCCAGGCTGCAGAGGTTGGAGGAGGAAAAGATGATAAAAATCAACAAAAGAGAAAACGCACCCTAGAATTTCAAGAAGTTGGACTGGACTAAGCGGATGGGTTAGAGAGGGAAATGCAGAATCAAGGGGCAGTATTTTTTCTTAAAGATGGAATAAACTTAAGCATATTTATATTGTAAAGGGCAAGGCTCAGAAGAAAAGCAAAGTTAACTTAGAAGCAAGACATGAGATAACGGATGGAGCGCGATCTCTAGTGAAGCAGCAGTGGGAAGGATCCAGCCCAGGTGAAGGGGTGAGGGGCAGGAGGAGGGGAGCTCCTCCAGTGCAACAGGGGGAAGGGGCACCAGCAGGTGTGGGAAGTGAAGGTTCCCGGGAGGAAGCTGAAGGCAGCGTCACCACACCCCTTACAGGAGCGTCCTCCTTCTGCTGGGAGCGAGGGGAGAGGCTTGAGAGCTGCCCTCCTGGGAAGCAGGGAGTGCTGAGACTGACGACCCCGGAGGCCGGCCAGGCACTGCCCAGCTCAGCGGGGACTCTGGCTGCAGGGCCACCAATCTGCCAGGCTTCGTGGTTCTTCTATAGCTGTGCTTGGCAGCTTCAGTGCAGAAGTTAGAAGGCAAACATGATTCATCCAGAGCTGAGATTTTGGCAGGCGTACATGGGGAAAAGATGACAGGGCACAAGGGAGCTGAAGATCTTGGCAAGAAAATAGCTAAAATGATGGAACCAGGGGGCCTAGTCTGGCTAGAAGGAAAGGAAGCCAGAGAGAGAAGACAGAATTCAACAACTCCAAGTCTTAATTAAAAGAAAAACTGTGAGAATAAGGGAGAGAAAGGCCTGCAAAGATAGTAGGCGAGATCAGATGGTGAGATTTTAAAGTTCAGCATTGAGGCGGTCCGACTCTGACTCACGCCAAGTGTGGCCATGGGAAGATGGACTGAACTGAAAAGGAAGTTCAAGTCCCTGGGTGGAGCCACACAAGGTACTAGCAAGTCGGGTGGACAATCACACGGGCAAAGCCACGTCCAAGCATGTGAACACAACTGCGGCGGGAGTGGGGTCGGGGGAAGCGGCAGGGCGCAGGGAGCATAGCGGTACGAGCAGACACACACAATCTAATGAAGTAGCAAGAGTGGAAATAGTAGCGATGAGATCGCATAAACCTCAAAGGAGGGAGGGCTGAGTGTGGAAGTGGAAGGGCAATAACGAGTGGGTGGGGGGCTAGGACAATGCCAGACCTTCTCACCTTGAAGGATGGAGAAGTGGGTTGGGTAGAGGGGACAGGGTACTCTCTGGAAGCAGAGGCCACAAGGGGAAGAAGGTGGGCATTTGGGCCAGAGAAAGGAGGACGAACATGTTGAGTTACTAAGGGGGTTACAGCACTTGTTTCACCACTGGCAGAGGGGTTGCAGAGGATAATGGGAGGGAGCCGACCCACGAAGAGCCACACAGGCCAGAGGCCGGGACAGACCAGCACCAGCAATGAAGAGGGGACGGCACCTGTGGTTGGCACAATACTGGCCCCCAAAGATGTCCACCGCCTAACCCCTGAACCTGTGAATGTGGCATCTTACAGGCAAAAGGGACGCTGCAGATGTGATGACATGAAGGACCTCGAGATGGGGAGGTGATCCTGGGCTACCCAGGCGGGCCCAGTGTCATCACAAGGGTCCTTACAAGAGAGGCAGAAGATCAGAGAAGGAGACGTGACAATGGAAACTGAGGTTGGAGTGATGAGGGCCCACAAGCCAAAGAATACAGGTGGCCCTGGAATCTAGAAAAGGCAAGAAAACAGATTCTCCCAACAGCCTGCAGATGGAACGCAGCCGCTGACCCATTTCAGACTTCTGACTTTCTGAACTTTAAGATAATGAATTTGTGTTATTTTAAGCCATTAAGTTTGTGGTCATTTGTTACAGCAGTAAAAGGAAATTAATATAACACCTTAGCTACATGGAACGCAAACTAAAACTATATTACTAAACTATCAAAGATATATAAAGATATATAAAGAAGTCCAAGAGAGTTTTAACTTTTCTCATGATGACTTTCATTTTGTTCTGAAATACCAAAATTTCTGGAAAATGTAGAAGCGTGCCTGCTTTGCAGGGGCTTCAGCACATAGTTAGCCTTTCTCCTTGGCAAGCTGACATTTGCTAGGGAGAGAGGAACACCAGCCTGGGATAAAAAGCCGAGCTTTCGGGGCCAGTGGCTAAAGACAACAGGCACGTGCACTTTGGTGGACTCACCATCACCAGGAAGGACGGCTTAGGGCCGGGGCGGGCTGTGCGTCCTCAGTCGGAGGCCTGACGATGCCACAGATGCAGTTCCCCCCCGGAGTGCTGGGGCTGGTGCAGGCAGAGACCCTGGTCTGCTCACTGCCAGGTAATACGAGAAGCAGGCATCTGGTCTGCACGCTACTCTACTCTACTCGTTACTGTCCCCTGACCCTCGCTCCTACCAACGTGAGTTGGGCCAATGGCAGCTGCCTGGTAAGTCCATGTTGGTGGGTCAGACGCGCAGGCTGGAACAGCTGCATGAAAGGGCGGGGTCTTAGGGGGGACATGGACCTATGAGGTTTAGGGGCAAGAAGAGATACAAAGCACTTCAAACTTGGATAAAGACTCTGAACAGTCAAGTGCAGGCAGTGACAAGCAGGAGCCAGTGCGCGGACCAGCCCAACAGGCGTGGAAGAAGCCCTGTGCTGATGCACACCTGCAGATGGGGCTTCGATCCCAGGCTGACATATCTGAACCGGACGCGATGCGCTACGGGTGAAAAGAAGGCTTTAGGAAGACACAGCCGAGAGTCAGACCACTGGCAGCGAGAGATAAGAGAGAAGTTTCTAATGCCAACCTCAAAACAAAAGAAAAAATATTTTAAAATTTAAATCAAGTCAAAATAGGCACATTTCACCAGTAATGAAGAGAAAATGTTTTTTTAAGTTTTCTATGTCAGCAGAAGGTGTTTATGTACTTGTATACTCATTACCCCAGATGGTATATAAAATATAAAACACTTTATCTTGTCTTGTACAAAAAGCAACTTAAAATAGACTTACAGGCGCTAGCCCCGTGGCCAAGTGGTTAAGTTCCAACGCTCCGCTTCGGCGGCCCAGGGTTTCACCGGTTCGGATCCTCAGCGCGGACATGGCACCGCTCACAGGCCACGTTGAGGCGGCGTCCCACATGCCACAACTAGAAGGACCCACAACTAAAAATATACAACTGCATGCCAGGGGGCTTTGGGAAGAAAAATGAAAAATAAAACCTTTAAAAAAGTAAATAAATAAAATAGACTTACAGATATGCAGAAACCTTATCTGCAAATAAAATAAGCATACTCTCCTTTAAAAATATACACACATTTTCTGGTAGAATGCATATCTGATTTGCATGATGGAATTGATCGTTTGCATGTGTGTATGTCCGTGTGTCATTGGTATATCTTCTAATACTTGAATATTAGGATGAAAATTATATTTTAAAAGTAAAGCCATACTTAACATCTTTTAAATAGTTTTCCATTGAGAATATGCAAACTATTTTAAGTCTTATTTTCAACATTTCAGTGTCAAAGGCTGAAGAGTTCCATCTCAGCTGGCTGTCCTGAACACCATTATTGTAATGCAGGTGCCCCTCAGAGATACTGTGGGTGTGGTTCACTATTGCGGTCAGACCACCGCAATAAAGCCAGTACTGCGACAAAGGGAGTCACACCAATTTTTTGGTTTCCCAGTGCATCTAAAAGTTATGTCTACACTATACTGTAGTTTATTAGTTGTGAAAGAGCATGATGTTTAAAAAAATGTACATACCTTAGTTAAAAAATACTTTATTGCTAAAAAATGCTAACCATCTTCCAAGCCTTTAGCGAGTCAGTATCTTTTTGCTGGTGGGGGCGGGTCTCGCCTTCAATTTGTAAAACATGCACTATCTGCACATTGCAGCACAGTGCAGGCTTGCCTGTATTCACACCATGAAAATGGACATTAACAGTCACGAGCGCAATGTCAGTACAAAACTGAGTTCAGTCCGATCCTCCTTGAAAGGCCAGCATGAAGCATCTTCCTTTTTTCTTCTATTGAAACTTATTTCGAAATATAAACCATGCTTACTGCATCTTAGAATGTAAGTGTCAAGTTAGAGTAACACTGTATCTTGAACACAAGCATCTTCTTTGGTCATCAGGACAAACTAGACATAATAATTGATAAGCTTCATTCTTCTCCTCGCTCAGGGTCGGATGAGGTCCCATCTCAGCACGGAATACCTAGTAAACTCATTTCTTGTACATTCCACTGACAATTAACATTCTACCTCACACCGTAATCATGTTTTATGGGCATGTCTTATATCCCAACTAGATGGCAAGAATTTAAGAAACCAGTCATAAACTCCTTAGTGTTTCCACCACCAGGTCTTACAAAGTGCTTTGCACACACAGAGCCTTAAAAACATGAGTAGCTTGACTGTTCAACTGTGAGTGAAGAGAAAGGCATGTCAACATGTCAGACAGGTCTGCCGTCTCCTGCACTAACACCTCGCTGTCACCTTCAGAGCTGACAAACACTAGAGTTCAAAAGCTTGAGAAAGTCATATTTTGAAGTCATATTATTAGCCAAGGACTCATCAAAGACTGCATCCCCACTCCCCACGCATCTCAACAGACAGTCTCACAGTTCTCTCCACGCCCCCACAGAGAGTCTGCTCCTGCCTCGACGTGCCACAAGAGTGTCCCCTCACTTCGTGCTTCCCAGCACTCCTTTCTCAGGTCTCTGTAAAGTTAAGGGAGAAAAGCTCACGACCCATCCCCTATTGTTACCCAGTTCCTAATACTGCCAGAGGGTTTATTTCAGGAATAAAAATCTCACTTTTGCCACTTGGTGGTTTTTTAGTTACCACTAGGTCTTGAGGGAAAATCTGGGGAAGAAATTCTCTATTCTGTAGGTGTTCTTGCAATACTTGATGGAACTTAAAGGATCTTAAAGGAGAAACTCTGAGAAATAATATTAGTATTGACTGGCTGAGATGAGGGGAAGATGGCAGGAGCTGGACAGAGAAACTAACACTTTGCTGCCATCAGCCAGAACTTGTCTTGCTCTGGAAGTTAGAATACAATTCACCCCTAACACCCAAATATCTGATTCACTACTGAGTGGAGGTAAGAGGATCCTCGTCCTAGGATCCTGACCTGAGGACACACACAGGTCTGATTCCTAAGACAGTGTATCATCACAGCCAATTTTGGTACATGTAAGTTCTAACTTCGATCATTGACTGTTACTCCATCTTTGTGGCTTCTGGCTGCCTTAAAACCCTGGAGGGGGATCCCGTCCAAGCCCAGCCATCAGGTCACAAGCCCGGCCTGTGTCCTCTGGTTGAAGCTCGCACCCTGGACCCTGGCTGGGGTACATCTGCTCCCCGGGGTCGTGGTACCTGACAGGCCTTAGCCAGCCCTTGGTCTGGCCCACTCTACCCCCCTGAGAGGCAGTCACAGGGAGAAGGGGAAAGGGCAACCGCAGTTACACTGGACAGCCCCAGTCAAAGCCAACTCCCTTTAAAGAACTTCGACACTAAGAAGTAAGAAGAGGTTTGCCAGAAGCCTTTCAACATTGACTGGTCAAATGAACACATCAACTGAGCAGGCACGGTGAGGAGACATGAGGGAAAGGACGAAGAGATCCCTTGCCTAGGGAACTTACACACTTTTGGTAGAACACAGACCCTCAGCCTCATCAAGCAACAGCAATGTGGGGTGGCAGGGACCTGACTCCTAAGTAGGAACCACAGGTCTTAACACCTGCCAGAGTGGACCTCACCCTGCGCACAGAAGCTCTGAGGAGGTCCTCGAGCTACAGGTTTCCAGGCACCGCCCTGGGGTTCTAGATTAGGGGGTCTCAGGAATGCCCAGGCCTCTGTGTTTTCCAAAGCTCCACAGAGTAGGTGATGTGACACCTGGGCTGAGAACCAAGAGGATGCCGAGCATTTCTTACAGGGGAGGCGCCGCACTTGCCTTCTCTTCCTTTCTTCTCCCCTGTTCACGGCCGCGTCCGGGCAGGTGACTGCAGCTCCTTCACATAACGAAAAGTACTAGGTGTAACTCAACAGATGTCCTGGAAAGCAGAGCAGATAAAAAGTTTTAGCTTCTCACTGCCAGTTAAAATGCAATATAATGATGCAAATCTGATGCCACTTTTTATACAAATTGCCCCTGAAGTACTGAAAACACAGAGCGAGGAGAATAGAAAGGGCAGCAGAAGGTCTGGCGCCTTGGGTACAGATGATCCCCTGCAGCCCTGGTCACTGTCAGGCTCCACCCCCCAACCCCCCAGAGCCGCTCTGGGCACCTGTGGAGTCAGGCAGGACAGGATTGAGGAGCTTCACTGTCTCCTCTAAAATGCTGCCTGAGCCACCGCTTCCCTGCTACACGTCAAAACAGATGCCTGGAACCTGACCCCTGGGAGGACACATGCAAGTGACTCAGCCCAAAAGGAAGACGAACACTCAGGAGGGCTTGTGCGCGTGTTGCATCCTATGCTCTTCACATGCACGACTGATTCGATCCCTCAACAACCCAAGGAGGTAGGCATGGTAATTTCCTTACTTCATGGATGAGGAAACTGAGGTACAGAGAGACCGAAGGACTTGCCTAAGGCCACGGAGCTGGCGGGAGGTGGCGATGGGCTGCAGCCCCAGGCACTGCGGCTCCAGAGCACACAACCGGAAACTGAAGGCTTTGATGGCTTTCGTTATGTCACTTTCCAGCAAAGCCTACAAATCAAATACGTTGGTATGCTACTGAAGCAAATTATTTTATTTAAATTAATTCTCTTTAGTGTTGATTTCTTGCAAAGACATAGGCCTTCAGTGGCTCACCTTGGCAAGCAGTTCAACAGGCGCAGCCACGGGCTTCCGTTCTGTCAAGCACTGCTCCAAGAGCATGCCTCCCGTGCAGCGGCTGAAGGGACCCGGAAGGAAAACACAGTGACTTTCCTTGAAACAATTAGTGACAGAAAAATAATAACATTTAACTGAAGATACACCCTATAAGCAGGCTAACTAATTAAATTGGTAATCAGAGCCTTACCTCTCACTTTCTGTGAGCATTTAGTGAAATCATCTAACCACTCCATATCCAGCTTTTCCCGTTTCAGCACAGGCTTATGAATACATCCCACTCCGAGGAGACGGCTCACGAGTACTTAAAACAGGCACCTCCCACTCCTCTCAAAGAAGAGTGAGCTGGTGCAGGTTTTCTAGATGATTTGGTTAATTTTTAGGTGAAAGACTTGAAAATTTCTTGTATAATCTCCTTTCACATTCATACCTCTTTCTGTTGTAAATGCCAGTTGGTACAACCCATCAGAAAGCAATGTGGAAAAATATGTCAAAAGCCTTAAAAATTATTCATAGACTGTGAACCAGCAATTCTCCTTTTAAGAATCTGTATTAATGCAATTACAGTGGATGCACCCAACGGGCAAACACAAGGGTTTTTATCCTAGAATTCTTCATAATAATGAGACATTGGAAACAAACTAAAGGTCCAACAAGAGGGGCTTAATTAAATGCATTGTACAGACGTGTCATTTTAATACTAGGCCATAAAATTACATTGTAGAAGATTGTTTAATGGCAGAGAAAGGCCATGTTAATGATACACTACTAAGTAGGAAAAAAAGCACAGTTTAGAAAACAAAAGGCTCCTTATTGGTAAAACATGAAATGGAAATAAAAAAGACTAAAAGTATACAAACCAAAATCCTAAATGAAGTCATCTTTATGTGCAGGGATTATAAAGAATTTCTTCACAATTTTCTTTGTACTTTATTTTTCTGCTTTCCAAATTTTCTAGATGAATAGCTATCCCTTGTAATTCAATAAAAATATCATTTCTAAATAATAAAAATCTGACCAAAAGGATGAGCAATTGTTTTAACTTTATATTCTATGACCCAGTAATTCCTCCTCTGGGATTAACATGCTAAGGAAGCAGTTATGATAAAAGCTGATGATAAAAATGTACATCACAACATTATTACAGCAAAAATGCAAAATAGTATTAATATGGGAGAAAGGTTAAATTATATTTATATACGTATATGATATGAAGTTACCAAAGGCATATTTTTTAAGTAATAAAATACCTTGAGAATTTTCTGGGTTAAGCAAAAATTTTAGTGAGGACACACAACAGTATATACTATATGATCCTAAATTGTAAACTGTAAATTATTCTATACATTAAATTATCTATTTATTCAACATATTTATAAAGCACCTTCTTTGGGCAAGGCCCTACGCATGTTTGTCTGCACATAGAAACACACGCATGGAAAAGCAATTGGAAAGAAACAGCAAAATATTAAGTGTCCATACATGGGTGGTAAGATCAGTGTAAATATTCTTTCCTTATTTGTGACTTTCCACAGTTTCAAAATTCTCTACAGGTATTATTGCTTAACCATACACACACATATACACACACTGGCACAAACACACACTCATACATACACACCCTTGGAGAAGACTGGTCAGACAGTGCTATGTGAGTGTTCACTTTAACATTTATCTTACTGTAAAATGTTCCTGAAGAATGTCCAGGTGGTCAAGGGTCAGAAGTCACGAGCACCAGCGGGGACAGGTGGGGAGACAAAGCTCTAAGCCAAACATCCGAAACCTCTAGAGAAATCAAGCACCCTGATGGAAGGACAAACATAAAAATCCATTAAATTGTGTGGGAGGAATTCGTGTAGACTTTTAATCATTTAAAAAAATATTTTCTGGGTGTGCTGTCCACCGAAATAAAAATATAACCCAGTCCCTCGACTAGTAGATGAAAAAATAAATAAATAATATATACTATTTTTCTTTTGATATTCATATATATAATTGACAAAAAAAGGGAGTAATTTATGCTCAGGTTATAAAGAAAAACATCATATCAATTTATAGTTAAAAACAGACACACAGAGCACATACATTAACACAGTGATTTCCAATCACACTTGTTCTTGGTAAGAAAGAAACTTACTAAAGTGTAAGAACTTTAAAAAGCATTTTTATCATCAAAGAAGGCTAACAGAATCGTCGTCAGCAGATGTTCTCGCTCTGTTTGAAGACAGTGAGACACCACAGCGTGACGTCCATCAGGGAGCTCACAGCTTCTTCCTTGACCCATTACAGCCCTTAAAGATTTGCTGCCATTTCTACCACAACATGAGCTATTTTATTTTTTTAAACAGGGAAAGCAATTTGACAAACTCTGAAGATTTTCTGGTAAGATTACTCAACGTCCTTAATTTCACATAAGCATTTTACTACATTACAATTATATGCTTTACAAAAACACATTACAGCAGTGTTGGCTCTAAAGCAAATATAGATATCTCATTTTCTACAACAGCTGTGTTCTTCAAAATACTGTAATTCCTCAATTTAATCATATTTCCAATTGTCATATATTATCATTTCACCAGAAGCAAATCATATCTAAGACCTTCTTTTATGATCACGTAAGTATGCAATGAACCTTTTAAATTTTATCAGAAAAAGAAAACATAATACCAAACAGTAACAACTTTCAGTGAATTAAATATTTCTGTAAAGCAGGAGTGCTTCTCAGCAGCACGTGCTGCACCGAGGTGAGGAGGTGAGGTGAGGAGGTGAGGAGGTGAGGAGGTGAGGGACCAGCTGCCTGCACCTGAGAACGCGACAGGCCTGCCCGCGCAGCGCAGCCTCCAGGCCTCCAGCCCTCTGCCTCTCAGCACCGGTCCCATTCCCTTCCACAGGGGTCACATCAGACAAAACTAACATGGGCTGAAATAAACCAGTTTGCTTATTTAGACTCAGACTGCAGCCCCTAAAAACACGGGCTCCTGTTGCTCTCGCTCGTCACTGTACCCTTGGAGCCATCATCACGCCTGGCCGTAAATACTGCGGAGCGAGTCAAAGGGAAGGCAGGACAGTACTTTTGGCTTTAAAAATGAATAGGAAGTATCTATTCTGACCAACACATTTCTCAATTTCCTGGAGGAAAGGAATCAATTATGACATAACAATGCTCAGGCACCGAATTTACAAGATTTTTTATGCAGTTTTCTCAGCCATACTACAGACACAACACTCATTTTCTAAAATATTAGCTATTCAGTCAGGTTTGTAAAGCCTAAATTCCATTTCCTTTCACTGAACACACTAGCTACAGAAAGACGTCCCAGTTATTACCCTTGCCGGCGCCCAGGGCAGGTGATCCCAAAATATCCCACAATAGCATCTTGAATATTTTGAAATTAGTGACTTGAGAAGCAAAATGGGCTTTCAGAGCTTCCGGGCTCTGCTCCCCTGAAAGCAGGAAGTAAGTCTCCTGTGTGGGAGGTGCTCCCTCGCATCCTCATCACCAGGGCTGGGGACTCAGGGCCGAGAGGCTGCTCAAACATAACTTGCTGATTTACTTTCTCAGCCTAAATTCTGCTTAAATTCCAGACTAATTATGTACCTTGAATCTAAGTTTCTTTGCCCTATCATTCCTCACAAATTTATGTTTCTTTGTGTAAAAGATAAATATACTGTTTTGTTCACTCTCTGAGCATCCTTTATGATCTCCAATACATACGTATTAGACTGAGTTTTCCTCTTGTGAATCTGGTCTTGTGTCAATTTTGTTATTAGTCCAGCCATAAGAACACAATAAGGGAAGAAAGGAGACTTTCCCCCCTCCGATACACCTCTACCAAACATCACTAACAGACAAAATACATTTGACTATTAATACAGGATAAATGATATTATCTATCACTTAATATACACCTAATATATGCCAGGTATCGAATTAGGTGGTTGGAGAGAGAGAGAGAGAGAAAGTGTAAGTGTGAGTGTGTGTGTGTGTTTGTGATGTGTATGTGTGAGCGGATATGCATGAACTCGTATGTTTCTGTTCATTCTTTATAACACTGAATATTAGATTTATAATCTCCTTTTATAAATCTAAGAAAGTGAGGCTTACAGAGGTCACACATCTGGAGAAGTGTGGATTTACACAAAATTTCTAGCGCACGCACTCCCACTATACAATATTGCCTCACTTCAGCCTACACAATCAAGATGTAGCAAAAGTGCCTACTAAATCAGTAACTTTTAAGTTGAAAAGCACCATCAAATTACCTCTGCGGGGTAATTAACACGTTCACTCACTCATGACGGCTTTGTAAATTTGACTAGAACTTTTGAAAGTCATATTGACAATACATATTTATAACCAAAAATTAAGGTGTTAACACTTGTTGATCTATTCATCCCAACTTTAACATTATATTCTAAAAAAATATGCAAAAGGAATAAATGCAGCCTTTACAACAAATTTGGAAAAAATCTAAATATCTAACAACAGAGGTCCAATAAATTATGTTTATGAAGATCACACAGTTTATATGCACGTAACCATGAGAATGTACATGTTTCCACATGAATAAAAACTGTAAGAAGGGGCCGGCCCGGTGGCCGAGCGCTCCGCTACGGCAGCCCAGGGTTTCTCCAGTTCGGATCCTGGGTGCGGACGTGGCACCGTTCATCAGGACATGTTGAGGCGGTGTCCCACATGCCACAACTAGAAGGACCCACAACTAAAATATACAGCTATGTACTGGGGGGATTTGGGGAGAAAAAGCAGAAAGAAAAAAAAAGGAAGATTGGCAACCCTTGTAAGCTCAGGTGCCAATCTTTAAATTAAAAAAAAAAATAAAAAAAGGAGATGCAGTCATACTAATGACACACTGCTATGGAGAAACCATAAGAGCAGGGAATGCAGGCGGGTGTGCTGGATTCAGTCCACTGAATAAAGCCAGATTCTTAAAAAACAGAAAACAACCGTAAGAAAACAAAATGAGAACCATTGGGTTAAGGCAATGAGATCTGTACAGCGGCCCAAGGCAAGTGCTGACAGAATTGGCCAGTAAAGAACGAAGCCCTTCTTTATATTTAGACAGTTTTTTATTTACAATAGACAGCAAAAAGCAAAAGTAGCTAAGGGGGCCAGCTCCCCATGTCACTTGCACAGGGTGACACTGAGACAAAAGCGGCCCGACGCTGCAGCATAGATGCTCAGGCACCCTGCTCCTGGAGGAGCCGGACGCTGCAGCAATGCAGTTCTGCAGCCTGCAGCTGTGCCCAAGGAGGTGGAGTGACAAGACGCAACCTCAGCAGAACTCATGAGCCAGGAGAACTCTCTCATGAGGAAGACAAGAAATGACCTCAGGCAGCTCCACACGAGCCTGCCATGCGCTCCTGTTCTGGGAGGGTCACGGGGCGTCTGTCAAGACAGATTACCTGCAGGTAAGCCGTGGCTACCTGTCCTATTTGGACACATGTAAGGTTACCAGGACACCATTCCAGAGCCATTCCCCTGCAAAACTGGATGGATTTGGCTATTGAAAAACAGAAACGCAACACCTTCCCTTTTGTGGAAATAAGCAGGGCCATGTCTTTCTTTTTCTGAGCAGTATTATGTGGGACGTGTGTGTGTGCGTGTTTCCTTTCTTCTAAAACCAAGAAAAATTCCCTCAACTTATCTGTAAATCATGGCCGCAGCCAAATTTGCAGATGAGCAAAAACCACGGCAACTTTTTTCACAAAAAACGTGGCAACTTGTGCCTGCTGAGATAACACATTTACACTTTACCACTCACTGAACTTTGCCTTGTTCTACACACACCTTGAGGTTTGTTGGCTTATTCATGAGATTAGCAGGAGCAAAGGCTAGAAACTGAAAGCAGAGGACACAGAAAAAAACTGTGGAAAAATATTCATAGGAGTCGAAGTCACTGTGTACATGTCACATTTCCACACCAAGTCTTTTTTTCTAAACTATGGCCACGAGCCAGTGACCATAATTATTTTTCTTGCCTGCAACCCCAGGTCCAGGCCTATAGAAACAAACAACAAAAGGGGTGGATGAGAAGCACCATAGTGGACCAGCCAGAGCCGCCACCAGACCACTCGCAGTTGGGGTCAACTACAGACATGATGGTCCAAGGCAGGAAATGCTAGGAGAGAGAATTCAACTTTGGTCTGGGCAGTAGGGAAAGAGGCTCAGCTGCTGAGAAAAACAACCGTAACAGTGTGGCAAAATCAAGGAGCTCCGCAGAACACAAGCCAAGGAAAGGCAGGTCAGAGCCGGGCTTGCAGGCTGGCGCAGGGACTCATTTTCTTAGCGGTGTGCACATGTGGTATTGCCTTAGGAACAGACAGGTGCAGTCCCCTGAGCCAGGCCATGTCCTCACAGACAGCAGAACGCTGAGACACACAGAGTGTGGGCTCTCAGAAGTATTCCTTTTACAAAGTGCTCACAATGTCTAATAGGATTGGGCAGCGATATCACCCTTGTAAACAGGGCACACGCTGAGTATCATCCATTCCAGACCAGATACCCCTGAATCACAAGGGGCATTTTTAGACCCTAAAAATCACACTTGTGTCCTACTTTATCATTTCAGACCTGGAGTTCTGAATAACTGAGTTAACTTAATTAATAAAATACCTTTCCTACTTTGTATTTCGATTCTTTATATGAATACTCTTCCACATGTGCGTGCTAGCATTTTTGTTCTCAACTCTTTTTATAAAAATCCCCTACACAAAAAGCATAGCATGCTATTCAAATTTGGAAAGAATCCTAGTTGTCATCCAGCCCTGTGATTTTTTTCAAACATTGAATTTCTCTCTAGCATGACCCCACTTTTACTCACAAAGTTACCCTATCCAGAGCCCCAGTACTAGAAATCCCACAAGAGGACCCGCTCAGCCTCCCACGCACCCCCCTCAGAGAGCACAGATGGGAAATCACGGACGGCCGAACCCCCGACTCTGGCAATAAGAACATCCAGTTCTAGGAAACTGCACAATATTGATCAGTAATTTTCTGAAGCAAAATTTTAAAAGGCAAGGGGTAGAATGAACAAATGACCATTCTTAAGGCGAGAAGCTTATGAATCCTAAGACCCACATCTCAGAGCAATACCTGTCCGATTCCACTAGCCGTGCACACAACCCTTCACACCAACATATCAGCTTCATTTCAAAAGTTACGCTACATACAGCTCCATCAGGCAACATCTTAGAATACGTGAGAAAAACAAGTGTCAGTAGCAACCAACCAACACCATTGCACATTGACGTAAATAATGCCTTCTTTCGTGGTACCAATTGGAAATGACACACTTTTCCTAACGTTACCTACTTACCGCTGCTGGGCAATAACCCCCGAAGCAGCAGCCCCTGAACATAACTGTGCTTCCCAAATTCTCACCTTTTAATAACTTTGCCATGTCACTGCAGCAAGAACTCTTCCACACTCTACCAAAAACATTTTTCATCTGCACATTCAGGGTACCTCTCTGTGCAATTGAAGTCAAAAATCAGTTACTGCTCATCTCCCTGGGCAAAGCAGGTGCCAAGCACTGGGAGGGACGCGGGAGCTTGACTCGTCCTCCCGTGGCTTTTACGCAGGTGAGGGAGACACACGTGCAGACAGACAGATGTCACCCCCAACCTGACATATGGTGGGATTCAGTGTTTTGGTGACTAAACAAGCAGACACAAATGCTAACACGCACTAGTTAAGAAACCCAAACAGTGTGTCCGGGAAGAAAATAAAGGACTAATTCTGAACAGAGACCGTTGCTTTCTGACACAAACAGAAATTCAGCAGGCAATCCAGGGAGCAGCAGCAGCAAAGCAAGAGAGGCTGGAAAGAGAAAGCTCTCGCAGACACCAGAGCGTGTGAGTATTCACACGAAGCTTGCAGAGACACACCGACAGGGGCTGGACAGCTGGACTGGGAGGAGGCAAAAATAAGAGCGTGAACGTCCTTGAACGTCGGCCTGAGGAGTTCAATCTCTATTCTGGTGGTTTAGAGAACCACTGGACACTTGCGAGTGGTAAATGATTTCTGTCAGAACTTACTCATCAGTGCCAGGTAAGGATGAAACAGAAGGAAGAGATGAAGACTGAAGGCTGAGAAGGATAAAACAATAGTCTTGGCGACTCCTGGCGTCCTCCACACTCTGACCCTGCAGCCATGCTGCCGGGCTAAAGCGGGTTTAATTAATGGCGCCTGAGGCCGGCTCCTGAGGGCTCCTGAGGCAGCTTGAAACCCAGCAAAAGCTCCCTGGCTGATAAAAGTTCAGTGGCTAAAATGGAAATACTGGGACCCGGGTAGGTGGAACTTGCATTTTCAAAGCCACCTTTCCTCCATCCCCTCCATCTGGTCGGGCTGCTGGAACCCTCACAGTGGAGAACTCCCGGCTGAGGGGTCTACACTTTGGTCATGCCTCATAGAAGAACAGCCCCAGCCATAGTATTAAAAGGAGGAAACATCACAGCGGACAGCTCTAATTCCTGCACTATAGACAGGAAACGCAGAAGCCCGACAAGCCATCAGAGAATTGCACACCTGGGCTGTCTTGATCTGGTTCCTTGGAGAATTGCTCTGTGGATCTGAGCCTTGGCCCCGCGCCATCGGCCCACACTGAGGAGTGCCGCAAACAGCCCCGTGAGCCCCACTGCTTCCTTGCCTGGAGGATGTGATTGAGGATGTGCCTTTGCTGCCCTTTGTGTGGACCCAAGAAAGAAGTTTCTTTCAGACCTTGTACCAGGAATAATCATGCTTCTCCTGAGCAACTGGCTTGTTTTGTTTTTGTGAACACTCTAAATTGTGTAACTGTCTGTGTCTTTCAAAGCCATCTAAAATCCTTTGGGAACAAGACAGGGTATAAAATAAAGCTATTCAGAGTTTAGACCAAGCTCCCTATTTAATGCATTATATTCCTTTTGGAAAAGTCGCTTCATTTGGCTGACTTTCTTTGCTCGTAAGTTAGAGATAATGAGTTCTTCCTGTGAACAGAGTGTAAATTAATATTTTTAAAGCACTCAGAGTTCCCTCAATGCAAGTCATTATGGAAACTAACACTAATATTTAATTTCTTTAAATCTCTGCTATTTTGTAATTCCCTCTCTTTTCATATCATTCCTGAACTTTGCTTGCTCATTCATTTACTTGGCACATTTGAGGATGTAACAGTGCACCAAACACCCTGGAAGGATACAGATTAAAAAGTCTGGATTGTGCTTTCCAGTAGCATGAAAAAAAAAAAAAATAGTCTTGGCAATAGATAACGCGGATGTTCCCTAAACGGTGGGAACCAAACTGAGCAGAAACACCACCGACAGACTATGGCAAACAACTGCTTGTGGGGAGGGGGTGATCCAGGCAGAGGTCCAGTCCTGGGTACCCAGGAAGAGATTAGCAAATTGAGGGGGCTAACACAGGATGATGTAGAAAAGATGTTTTTTCAAAGATGTTGAATTGTAGGTATCTGGAATAAGCTAGGTGTGTATATCCAAGAAGAGGCAATTCCAAATTCTTCAGAAAGAGGCAATAATGGAGAAAACCCAAGAAAGAAGAACAAAGGACAGCATGTGTTGTCCATGTTAGAGGTAAGGAGCTGGGGAAGGAGCAGGAGGGGTAATCAGAGTTGGGAGGGGCTCCAAGGAAACACAGAGACCTGGAAGCCAAGGGAGCAGAGGGCCTCTCAAGGGCTGGAGGACAAGACTGTCAAATGTCGAAGAAAGGTCAAGGCCAAGATGGGGGGAGACACTGCGGGACTAGCAGGCAGGGCGTCACTGTCCCCGCATGGGGAGAGGCTTCACGGGAAGGATGAGGTCAGAAGTCAGACTGCAAGAAGCCGGACAGTGAAAAGGAGGCGTCGGGAGAGCCACAGGTGCGGCCACACTCTGAGAGGTTTGCAACCAAGAGGACGAGTCAGGAGAGCTTGCGGGAAACAGTCAAGAGAAAGGGATGCTTTCTCTCCTGCTCTTCTTTTCTTTTTCTTAGGAATATGGGGAGAAGAGGGCATTTCAGTTCATCAGCTAAGGGAAATGAACTTACAGAAATGAGGCTCTTAGGAAAGAGGGGATAAGCGATGGGGGAGAGAAGCAGAACAGAGGGAAGGTTTGAAGAACACAGGTAGAGGAAGGACCCTGAGATGAAAAGGCAGGTGGTGAACAAGATGAAAACAGAGGACTTGGAGCGTGCTACGGCAGAAGAGGCAAGGACGTCACACCGAGGAGCCCTGATCTCCTTCATGAGGTAGGAGGGTATCTGCTAAGAGTCAAGGTTATAGTGTTATATTGGGAGCACCGGGAAAGGGAGAGTTACCAGAATTCCACTAGGAACGAATCTAAGGACACAGAGCAGTCCAGAGAGCCCCTCTCGGTTACGCTGGAGATTCTGCAGAGGGCGCTGGCACTGAGGGACTTTCTCCATCAGCTCATGGCAGTCTGGGAGCCAGAGCGGATGGTTAGGTTTACAGACAGCTGGGAGCTGATGAGGAGATGGCCATGTGGATGAAAGACTCTAAACCATGAGAACGTGAGATAAAATGTTTAAGGGGCCTCAAGTGGCCTGGTGGCACATGAGTCTGAAAACAACTGACAGAGAACAAGGAATAGAAAGGCTAAAAAACAGGACATGATTTTTTTTTTTAAGGAAGATTGGCCCTGAGCTAACATCTGTTGCCAATCTTCCTCTTTTTTTTGTTTTCTCCCCAAAGCCCCCTTACATAGTCGTATATCCTACTTGTAAGTCATTCTAGTTCTTCTATGTGGGACGCCTCCACAACACAGCCTGATGAGCAGTACATAGGTCCAAGCCCAGGATCCAAACCGGTGAACACAGATTCCCAGAGGCAGAGCATGCGAACCTAACCACTTGGCCCGGGGGCCAGCCCCCAGGATATGATTTTTTTTAAAAGCTTCCACAGAATTGAAGAAGCAAGAAGAACTGAGGGTTATGAGGGTGTGATCAAAGAGAGGATTTCAGAATTCATTGTCTGGGGAATTAGTCTATTCAGCATACATCCACAGCTGGCACCGTGCTCAGGCATTGCAACAAGTGGACAGAAGAACAATGTGAGGTCTCACATTGGAATCTGAGTTCAGCAGAGCAGAGAGGTATGTCAACAAGTTATTCCGGTATGGTGGTTTCCAAGTGTGGTCATCCCCTAGGAACTTGGTAGAAATCCAAATTTTGAGGCCATACCCCAAACTTAATGATTCAGAAACTCTGGGGATGGGACCAGCAATCGGTGTCTTAATAATCCCTCTAAGTGATTCTGACACATGCTGAAGTTTGAGAAGGCTCTCCTAATATAACGTGAAGAAACCTACAAAGGAGAGAGAAAGTTAATTCTGATGGATAGCATCAAAGAAGGCTTCCCAAATGATGTGACAGGTGCCTTAAAGGATAATGGGTCTCAAAGCGTGGTAACCAGACCTACAGCATCAGTGTCTCTGAGAAATTATTAGAAATACAAGGCATCAATTTGAGACATCAATTAAAATTTGGGGTATTTACTGAATCAGAAACTCTGGGGGTGGAGCCCAGCAATCCGCTTGCACAAGCCCTCCAGGCGACCCTGATGCAGCTCGTTTGAGAACCACTGCCCCAGAGTGAGGGGCCGAGCTCCGCTGCAGAGGCTCTACAGACAGAGGCAGGATGAGAGCTCTCTGATCACAGTCCTGTTCTGGAATTTCCACAAGTCAACCTCCTCCCCCAACATGCATTTTTACAGCATAGCCCATTACTTGAGGAAATCTGAGTGATCGCTCTTCATTGCAAAAGAAAGAATCTAATTAAAACTCCATGAGAAGAATTCGATCTTTAACCTAAATGTGCTATGAAACTAGTGGATGTTTTTAAGCAAAGAAATGCCATGATAAATTGTGGTCTCGCTTCTCTTCCCCTGCCCATTGTTGGTTTTGTGACTGTTTTGAATTTTTTTTAAAAAAAGATGTCATTGGTGGCAGTTTTAGAGATGGCGGAAAAAAATGAGGGGGGAAATATAACAGACTTCAGAGAGGAGGCTGTTTCAACAAGCAGGCATGAGCTGAGGAGGTCTTGACTTGAGACAGCTGCTGTGAGGATGGAGAGGAGCAGAAAGAAGTCACAGGCATATCTGATGGGACTCGACAACACCGGACGGTAAGAGAATACTTTGACCTTGCTAGCCCACGAGACTGACTCGATGCCTGTGCGAGCCACTGAGCAAGACGAAGCAGAGGAGCGGGCTTTGGAGCACAAGGAGTACATTCTCAGGGATGCTGAATCTCTGACATCTAAGGGAGTCTAAAGCATATTTAGGACAAACTATCCAAGAGGTATTAAAAACAGATTTTTCAGGAGGAAGTTCAGGACTGGGAACTTGGGTTCACTTGCTGTCAGTGTTTCCGGGGGTCAAAGCAGAGGGGAGTCTCAGGGATGCGTGCAGAGCATGAAGCAGGCTGGCCAAGAACAGATCCTAGGGAACTGCAGTATTTAAGATGCACGCAGAAGAAAGACAAGCGTAAAGGATAAGTTAGAAGGGGCAACCAGAGGAACAGGATGAATGAGGGAGGAAATACTTTCCAGAAGTAGAAAACAGTTGCTATTGAATTTGATAAAAATGTAAAACAACTTGATGACTGAACAAAGCCCACTGAGCTTAGTAACTGGAAGGACGTTGGTGGCCTTTACCTGACACTTGGAGTGCAGAGATTAACTAAAGATGCAGGAAAAATCGAGATCTGAAGTTGGAGAAAGAGATGGGATCAAGGACAGGCAATGGGGTTAGCCTCAGTGTGGTGTCTATAAGAAAACAAGGAATGGGTGCTGGTCCAAGGAAGCTGGCGGTGAACAGGAGAAAGGCTGGAAGCAGAGTCTGTGAGGAGGACAAGGTTCACGGGTTTGCACGTGGAAATCAGACTGGAAATAGTAATCTTTAGAAGTGACAAGCTCAAAAAGATTATGGTGATGCAGGAGTCAAGTATGACAAGACAGAGAAAACCAATGCAAGCCAGGCATGCTCGCTGATTGAAAAACCAGGGTCTTCTACGACACAGACCTTGTGTTAGGTGCGCTAAGGACTCAAAGAAGATAAAGATATAGTCTTAGCCCTTAAGGAGTTTGCAGCTTGGTGAGAAACCAGATGACTATTATACCAGGAAAATCCAACTAAGAAACATGAGCTAAGGCCTATGAGAACACAGTGGACAGAACAGTAACACTGTTCTTGAGGACAATTCATTTTGTTCTCATTTTTCATTCAACAAATATTAATTGAATTTTTACTGTTGCTAGAAGCTTATGACAGCCTGAAACAAACTAACAAAAATCCCTACTTTGATCCACCATAAATTCTAGTGTGTGAAGACAGACGATAAGATAAATAAGTAAAATATATGGTATGTCAGATGGCGATAAGTGTTAAGGAGAAAATAAAGCAGAGAAAGGGGTTAGGCAATATTACAAAGAGGGGCTTTGTAATTTGAGATATGGTGACTTCTCATCAGAAACAACGGAGGCAAGACAATGAGATGACATCTTTAAAGCAATGAAAGCCATAAAGCTGTCAAGTAGGAATTGTACATCCAATGAAAACATCTTCCCAAATGAGTGAAATAACAAAATTTTCAGATTAAGCAAAAAATTATTTTCCTATGTCTATCATTTCTCTTACATAATACAGTTTCCACTCTTGACTGAGTTCTTCCTCACTCTTGAAAACTTATTGTCTCCTAAAAATATTCTTGTAAAACCTTTTTTTTAAAACATTTAAGTCTTTATTCTATGAATTCATTTTTATATCGATAGGTGGCCAATTTGGCAAGCATAATCTATTAAATTATCTATGCTTTGTCCTCCTGAATTGATTTCCCTACATGGACTGTGTATATTAGCCTATATGGAACATACTATGTTCTCACAGCTCTTTCTGATTTCTCTATCCTGTTCCATAGATTCTTGGTCTATTACTATACCACCAGAATGTTGCAGATTTCAGGATAAAATACTTTTATCCGATTTAAATTAAAACCAATTGGGATTATTTTGGAACTGAAGTAAATATTAATTTGGGAAGAACAGAAACTTTGGGGTATGTCTTTCCATTTGTTCAAACACTAATTTATATGCGTCGATAGAATTCTCTAGTTTTCCTCACAAAGGTCCTTCACATTTCTTGTTCAATTTATTCTAAATATTTTATACTTTATTGCTTTTATGGGAGTAATATTTTTCCCTTTTCAGTTTTTTCTTTTTTTGAGGAAGATTAGCCCTGAGCTAACATCTGCTGACAATCCTCCTCTTTTTGCTGAGGAAGAATGGCCTTGAGCTAACATCCATGCCCATCTTCCTCTACTTTATATGTGGGATGCCTACCACGGCATGGCTTGCCAAGTGGTGCAGTGTCTGTACACGGGATCCAAACTGACGAACCCCAGGCCACTGAAGTGGAACATGCGAACTGAACTGCTGCGCCACCAGGCTGTCCCCTCCCTTTTCAATTTTTAGGGGCTGATGGCTGACATACAGAAAAGCTAATGACTTTTTATATTTATCCTCTAGCCAACCACTTCAACATTCTTGTATTAATTTTAAAAACTTATAATTAGATTCTCCTGGGTTTTCTAGGTAAAAAATATCATCTGCAAAAAAATATGTAGTTTTATCTCTTCTTCCCAAAGTTTGCACAACTCATTCAATTTTGTTTTTATTCCATTCACTAAAATCTCCAAGACAATACTGAATACCAACCATCATATTAGGCATCTCTATTTCCTGATTTTAACTGAAATGGTTTTTATGTTTTGTAGTATATTTGCTATCACATTTTGGTAAACAATTTTTTACATTTAATCCTATTTTACATAAGAACTTTTGCTACGAATGGCAGTTAGGTCTTATCAAAAGGCTTTTCAGTGTTAAAAGTCACTATACGGCTTTTTCCTTTTTATTTGTTGATGTATGGATTATGGTGGCAGACTTTATAACATTGAACTCTTTCACTACCGAATTTTACATTACTGAATACTATACCCTCCTTGGTAATAAGATATCATTTGTCTAATATATTGTTGGGTTATATTTGCTCATATTTACTTAGAATTTCACATTTGTATTTATACTATGTGATATGCATTTATCTATTTATTTAGTCTAGAGCTTTGTCTTTTCATAACACATTCATCGGGTTTCATATGCTGGCTTCATAAGGAAATTTTCATCTTTTTACATGGCCTAGAAGAGTTTGAATATCACTGGCATTATCTGTTCTTTGAAAGATGAGGAACAGTTCAGCTGTGATCCTGGCTAGACCTCATCTTCCAGTCTCTTCTGCTGTGTGGCCTATTCAAATGTTCGGTATTTTCTTGGGTACATTTTGATAATCATTAGTTTGCTAGGAAGTCATCTAGTTCCCCCAGAGTTTCAAATGTGTTGTTATAGAGATACACGTATTATTCTCTCTTATTTTTACTTCTTTTTTTAAATTGAGGTCACATTGGTTTATAACGTTATATAAATTTCAGGTGTACATCATTCTGACTTCAGTATGGACTGCATCGTGTTCACCACCAAAAGTCTAGCTGCCATCCATCACCATACACATGTGCCCCTCGACCCCTTTACTCCTCCTCCACCCCCTTCCCCTCTGGTAACCACTAGTCTGTTCTCCGAATCTATGTGTTTGTTTATTTATCTTGTACACATGAGTGAAGTCACACGGTAATTGTCTTTCTTCATCTGACTTATTTTGCTTAGCAAAATACCCTCAAGGTCCATCCATGTTGTCACAAATGGTGACAATTGATCTTTTTTATGGCTGAGTAGTATTCCATGGTACATATATACACCACATCTTCTGTATCCATTCATTCATCAGTGGGCACTTAGGCTGCTTCCAAGTCTTGGTCATTGTAAATAATGATGCAGTGAACATAGGGGTGCATATATCTTTTCAAATTAGTGTTTTCCTGTTGTTTATATAAATACCTAGAAGTGGAATAGCAGGATCATACAGTATTTCCATTTTTAATCTTTTGAGGACTCTCCATACTGTTTTCCATAGTGGCTGGACCAGTTTACATTCCCACAAGCAGTACAGAAGGGTTCCTCTTTCTCCAGATCCTCTCCAACACTTGTTATTTCTTGTCTTTTTAATAAAAGCCATTCTAAGGGGTGTGAGGTGATATCTCATTGTAGTTTTGATTTACATTTCCCTAATAATTAGTGATGTTCAACATCTTTCCTGTGCCTGTTGGCCATCTCTATATCTTTTTTGGAAACTTACTTTTTTACAAACTTCTCCCACATCTTTAGGTTTCCTTTCTCATTTAGTAATTAAGGCTAACATGTATGCAGAATATGCTGGTTTCAGACTTAGGAGAATGCATAAATGGTGACAGCATTGAAAGAGACCAAGAGCAACGAGAAAAGAAGATTGGGGAGGGAGTGAATTGATCTGACGAAGGATAGCCCAGTGGAGTCCACTTCCAGTGTGAAGCTCTAAGATGAATCTGCAGCTAGGTAGAAATAACTAGAGTAGTGTCCAGATAACAGAAGTCACTCAGAGAAACAGTACGAAACGAGAAGAGAATCACAGTTGAAACACAGGGGAATCTCAATACTCACATGAAAGGTAGAGAGTGAAGAACTGATAAAAGAGAAAGCACTGAAACATACAAACCAGAACAGATTCATGTATCACGACACAGGGAAAGATTAAGTGAAGGAGGAGGAGAGAGAAGAAGGGAAGGAAGAGAAGATGGACACGGAGGTGGAGAAGAGGAAGAAATAGTCAACACCCCACGTGAGAGATCAAGTCCGATGGGTGAATGGGGAACACAGGGATAAAGACGAGAAGAAACCGCCAGAGAGAGGAAGGGTCGTTTAACAACAAGGCTGGTGCAGGTCAGGATTCCTGAGTGGGCCCGATTCCAACACTAGAGGAGAATAAAGAACTAAGGAATCTGAAAGTTTTTACCAGAACATTCAGGTGATGGTGAAGTTTACAGTTAAAGAGCACATCTGTGTGCAGACTTCCCAGAGTTAACTGACTTCCCGCTCGACATGTAATAGATGTGGGGCAGGCAGGTCCACGAAAATAATGTTCATCCCTGAGACTACTTAAAGAAGACCCACACAATTAAGAATTCATATTAAAATACTCCCCTATGGATATCACCCTGTACATCATCAAATTAACATTCCTCTATATGAGATGGCAATACCCTCTTCATAAAGTGATTAACTACACATTTCCCTTGACCTTTTTCGTCTACATATCCTAGGGACATTTAATGTAACCTGTTGAATATAACATAGCTCCAGTTGTTATTGCTACTTTCATTAATTCAATTAATTCTGTTCATCAGAATTCAGATTTTCCTCAATTCAAGATATCCCCAACTGGGCTTCAATTAATGGACAGACTTAAAATGTTATTCAAGATTGTATTTTCTCTTGACACTAAAAGTGTTTAAAACAAATTCTTTCCCAAATCATATCTTAACCTCACAGCTTGCTAAGCCTTCAAAACACTAATCATTCTCAGTGAAGGTAAATTTAAAATCCATGAAGGAACTCTGAATTTCAGCTCAACAGCAGACCATTGGGGAAAGGAGAGTACTTCTATTAGTTAAAAGATCAATTAGCACTGTTCAAAGGAAAATTTTAATGTAAAAACATCTGAAACAGTTTCATAAAATTAAATTCCTGGGAAGTGCATTTACAGCAGTATGAAGGTTCCATTAGTCCCCACCCACCTCTTCTCCACCCAGCTCTTTGGGATCCTTTTGGAATAAGCGCCCCTTAGTCTTGGCTTGAATTATAATGTTGTATAAATGTAACAAGAAAGTGCAGTAACTGTAGACCTAATGTCTAAAAACCCATAAACTATGTGTTAAAGGAACTAGACAAGGGCACCGTTCCCTTAGCCAGAGGTACAAAATGACTTCATTCCCTGCAAGGAGGCCCAAAGGAACTGATTCCGCAACTGAGAACTTGTGGCAGGCAGAAAAACGGCCTTCCAAAGATGTCCATGTGGCCTTCCAAAGGTGTCCATATCCTACTCTCTAGAAACTGTGACTATGTTACGTTGAAGGCGAGATTAGGGGGGCCGGCCCTGTGGCCAAGTGCTCGAGTTCACACACTCTGCTTCGGTGGCCCAGGGATTCCCCGGTTGGGATCCTGGGTACAGACATGGCACTGCTCATGGGGCCATGTTGAGGTGGCGTCCCACATGCCACAGCCCGAGGGACCCACAACTAAAATATACAACTATGCACTGGGGGGATTTGGGGGAAAAAAGCAACTAAAAAAAAAAAAAGAAGATTGGCAACAGTTGTTAGTTAGCTCAGGTGTCAATCTTTAAAAACAAAGATGGCAAGAGTAGCTTGAATTATCCAGGTGGGCCTAATATAATCACAGGGGTCCTTAAGACTGGAGAAGCTTTCTTGGCTGTGGTCACAGGAAGGTGTGACTACGGCAGAAGGGTCAGAGAGATGCTACCTTGCTGACTTTGAAGATGGAGGAAGAGGCCATGACCCCAAGAGTGCAGGTAGTTTCCAGAAGCTGGAAAAGGCAAAGCAGCACATCCTCCCCCAGGAACTCCAGAAGGAACAAAGTGCTGGCCACACCTTGACTTCAACCCAGCGAGACCCGTATCAAACTTCTAACCTGCAGAACCAGAAGGTACTAAATTTCTGCTGCTGGAGCTGGGTCATGGTGACAGGAAACTCACACAGAACTGATATTTCTAAACTGTTCAAACTCACCACCAAAAAGTTTCTAAATGCTCAATAACTGTGAAAATGGACCAAATAATCATATTTAATTTTCCTGAAAAATAAGAAGGAATCCACAAATAATAAATTAGCTTCGGACAATAGTTATCACAAAGCAGGTACTGTATTCTCTAATTTGAACTGAGGTTCACTGTATAAAATACACAAATCGTAAAAGAAGAAAGTAAGAGAAAGCGTCCGCAGCTGGCACTTCCTGCCTCCGAGCTGAGGTCCAGGCACTGATTTCTAACAGCGCTCCCAGGCAGCACCGGAACCCTCGCCATCCAGCATCCCCACGTGGACAGCTTATGACGCTCATTCTCTAAAACAGCCTGAATAGTCAGAAAGCTTAAGGGTTGGGAGGGACCTAATCATTCTGAAGATGAAAGATGTGATTTCCCCAAGGTTTAGTTGTGGCATAAATGTCTTATTTCCTGGCCCCATTACCCTGATATGTCACAAATGTGCACTAATTTAAATAATTGGTTTCAATTCCCAAGCATCCTTTCTGTTTTAAAAATCATCAATAAAATACAGCCTTCGTCAAATTAAATCCTGAACTATTGAATTCAGATTTGCTATTATAAAAAATTAATTATGATAGCTATCAGAGAAAAATAATTCCGAAGATCCTAAGCACTGTGAAGACAACTACAGATAATAAAAGTACAAAGAAAATGGCAGACCATAGGATTATCTTTAGTAAAATACTTTCAACGTATAGCAAACTTAAAATAGCATTCATAAACTTTTAAAACCTGGCTTTATGTAACTTCCTGCTTAATTGGGAAAAAAAGGTTTCCACTTCAAAATCTCCATCACAGAGACAGTCACTCCAGATTCCAACCACACGTACACGCTGCTGTCCGGGTCCTGCACATGCTCGCTCCAACAGTGCTCGCCGCCCAGCGCTCCTTTCACAGTTCGGAGGGCTCCATCTTGGCTCCATGCCAGCCTCTCTTGCTCTCCCCACCTGGGGGGTTATCCTGGGCCTTCTGCTCAAGGCGCTCGCCTCGAGAGGTCTCCCTGGACTCACAGGGTCGCCTACTCCCTACACACTTGATGACCCTCTATCCAAGCCGCCCCCTGGACCGCCCGCACCGGCTTCTGACCCAGAGCCTGTGCGTGTTCCAAAGGCCGTCAATCACATGAGAATGCAGCATCATCCCTCAAATGGGACCCTCGTGTTCCCTGAGTCAGTGAAGGGTGTCTAACCTGGATCCCGCGATGCCTCCTCCAGCCCCTGCAGTCGCTCATCCACCAAATCCTGCAGCTCCTACCTCCCGGCATCTTCGAACCTCGCTCCCCGCAGCGCCAGGCTCGGCAGCAGCACGGGGCCCCCCGCCAGCTCTCGCCAGGGCACCGGCCCCCACCTCACGCTCCTCTTCTGCCCACACTCCCCCACTCTCCTCCAGGGATTTCCCTGAGTTCTCTCTCCACAACAGAGGCCACCGCCCTCCAGCCCAAAGCGCCAACGTCTCTTTATTGTCTCTGGTACGATGCCCAGCGGGCCTAGCACAGCAGAGAAGGTGCCTCTCCATTGATCCAAACCAGCCTCCAGCCCCATCAATGCTTCCTCTAGTCACTCACTCCGCAGGCACTACGGAGGGTCTGTCAGGTGCTAGGCTCTCAGGAGACAACAGTGGGCAAAGACAGGAGGCCTCACTCAAAAGCTGCAAAATCCAGTGAGGAAGAATCAAATGAGCCAAAATATACTTATAAACTACACTTCGTGTTTTCATCGACTGCAGGGCCTTGAGAGCCTAGACAGAGATTAGGGAAAGCTTTCCTAACAAGCGGCGGGAAGCCAAAACCCGATGGTCTGTGGGCATTAGCAGCAAATGCACGTCATGATCAGGCAAAAGCAGGACCCGAAGAGAGGAAGGCGTTCCTGGAGGGAAGCGCCGCAGGCACAGGGGCCCTGCAGCACCTGCAGCAAGGCCGGCTCTGTCCAAGCACTGGCGCTGAGCGGCCAGGCGGCGGGAGATGAGGCTGCACAGGCAAGCAAAGGCCACGCTGCAGGCGCTCCAGGCCTGCGGAAGGATTCACCTCTGTCCCACCCCACAGGCAATGGGAAGCATGGGAAAGGTTTCAAGCCAAGCAAAGGTAGGGACGCTGACAGGATCAGGCTTGCGTTTTGAAAAGAATGATGTGGCTGCGTTGTGGAGCCTGGATCAGGTCATCTCAAGAGGAGGTCTGGGGAGATCAGCTGGGACATCCAGGGCCGGGATGACAGCTTGGATTCCAGCGGATTTGCCCTGTTCTTCACAACTTTGGGCTTTATGTTGAAATGCAATGGAAGAAGGTCAGCACTTCAGCACTAAGGCTGGGGAGAAGAGCAAGGGCTCACAGTTAAGGAAAGATGGAAAGAGTAGACACATTGGAGAAACACTCCACAAGCAGAAGCCGTGGCCCTTGATGACAGACTGTTCACGGGAAGTGAAAAAAACCAGACGACGAGATGGCTGCCCAGGTCTCCTGTTCGGTACCTGATGGCGGCCAGATGCCTGGACCCAGGCGTCCTCGTCTCCCCGGACCGTCAGGATGGGCTGTGTTAAGACAAGAGTGACTTTAAATCAAACAGAAGATCCCTGTTATCTCAAAATAACTGACACATTCATTGTTTTCCAAAAGTTTGTATATTTTTATAACACTATATACCTTTTAAATCTGCTCACCTTATAAAGACAAGACGCGTGCTGCTATCATTTTCCCACACTCTTCATTTTCCTCAGAACAGTCAGAAAATATTGGCAATAATCTTCTATTTTCACTTAAAGTGCTTTTCCAAAAAATTATTTTCTAGACAAAGCTACATTCCAAACAGGCTTTTTAGGAAAGGATTGTGAAAAACATATTTAGTGCTTCCAGTTAAGCAAGGGAAGAAAATGCTTTAAAAAAATGCTCCACCTAATGTTAACTGCATAGAGTAAATAATGTTAAAGCAGTCCGTTAGGAATCTCCTAAGCAAAATAGGAGAGCATATACCAAAAAGAACCTAAAAATTATTCAAAACTAACACAAATTCCTTATTTGAGCTGTTCAAGAAAAATGTCATTTGTTGAGTATCTACCAAGAGCCAAACACATTATAAACATTTCTCATTTAATCCTGACGACGCTATGGGGTAAGAGAGATTACCTGTTGTTCCCATTCCACAAGCGAGAAAACGGAGGCTTAGAGAAGCTGAACAACTTGTTAGAAGTCACACATCCAGCTAAGTGGCAAAACCAAGATTCACACACGGTCTGTTTGATTCTAAGCACACACTCTATGCTTCCTTTCACAAATCAAATGAATAACTAAGAGTCTGGACTTCTAAAAGATGACATTTACCCTAGGCTCAAGACAAACCATGGCCGAATACCCGAGGCCCAGGCTGGCCGTCTGTATCCACCTGCCTGCACGCATCCGGCCTGAACGTTAGGGAAGCATCTGTATATTGCACTGTTATGTCTTCATTGTGAATCACACGCTGTCTTAGAGGAATTATGCATATGGAAATCCGTAGAAAAATAAGATTGCAGTCGTGAACATTCTGAGTGAATTTCTAAGGAATTCATCTGTTCTATAAAGTGAGCCTCCATCCAAACACACTTTGCACTTAAGCAGTGAAACAGCCAATGACTTGAGCAAAGCAGCAGGAATACATGCCAATCCCACCTCCTTCCAGCTCTTGAGGGAAATCCAGGGGCTTTCTCTGGAGGCCCCGCTCTCAGACCCACATTGATCCTGGGCATCAAGACTCAAAACACAGCTGTCACACTTAACTTCCCCCCGAGCTTCACAACTTTGGGACTTATGTCAAAATGCAACAGAGGGAGGTCAGTGCGAGGGCCTGGCAAGAGAACGAGGGTTCACACTCATGTCTGAAGCAGCCAGTGAGATGAGAAAGCCCCACTGCACAGAAAGGCGGAAGCTGTCAATGACTACTAACAACTTGATCACCCTGACGCACAGAGCCTCAGCCACTGCCCACTGATACGCACCCCTCACCTGATGGGGCAGCAGACAGCAGGCCACATCAGTGTGCCCAACGTGGAAACGCCTCACCACCCGGCCTTTGTCCTTTTCTTCCACCTGAGGCACTCCTCAGTTTCTTCTGTTCTCCTCTTCAAGAATGTTCTTCCTCATCTTCCTGGCCTTCTCCTTTCCCTTCTCTTTTCTTCCTCTCTGTCCGTCCCTTCCCCTTCTGAACAATTCCATTCTAAAGCCATTCTGTGGGGCAGAACAAGGTAGGAATCCACATGGGAGGGCGGGGAGGAAAATAGCCACATGTGGGGGAGTCCAGCACAGAGGACGGCAACCTTCCACCAGGGAGGGCTGGAAGGGCAGGAAGGGGGGGTGGATGAGTCCTAAGCAAGGAGATAAGACCATCCACTTGGTAGAGTGACCCAGAGTGGGGAGTCAGAACCCAAAAAGGGCAAAAGGAGTGCCTCCTGGATGGGCAGCCTGGTGCTGAGCATCAAAACTCAGTTAGGGTGAGGAAGGTGTCCTGCTGTGGGGTGTCAGAGAAAACAAGCATGAGGATGGCATCTAGGGGGAGGCAGCCCAGGATGGTGGAGCCTGAGTGGGACCAAGTGGTCATACATACCGGGGAGGGGTCAGCAACAGCAGTGAGAGGATGATTATGCAGAGGGGAACTGAGCAAATAAATATACTGAGGGCAACAGGAGTGACATTTCTCACTGTCAAAGATGGAGATTCAAATACATAAAGGGGGCAACTAGAGTGAATCCTGTGGGATCAGACTGGAATTGGAAGTATCACTGTGAATTCATGGATTTCAATATATAGACACAGACTCATATATATAAAAATAAATGGTGATATAAAGTGTGTGTGTGTGCATACACCCAGTGTATAAATTTGTAGGTATGTATATGTGTGTATAGTGTCAACAAAAGTAATCCGTAACCAATCTACAAATGAAAATTTGGGTGAGTTTATTCTGAGCTAAAATGTGAGGACCATGGCCTGGGGACTTTCTTCTTGAAGGAAGAAAGGGCACTGAAGAAGTGGGGTGTACAGAGTGGTTATATACCCTCAAAGAGCATGTTTCACATATGACTGAAACGTCCCTTTCACAATAGTCACAAGACCGCTCTGTTGGCACAGCAATTGAGGACACAGCAGGTAGCAGGTCTGCTGTCTCAGTGGACATAGCATGCAGCCTGTCTGCTGTCTTGAGCTGGGTGGTCATAGGGTGAGCACAGCAATCAAATCCTAGCCTAGGGAGAGATGCTTATGCCAATGTGGGGGAAGTTGCACCTTTATCTTAAGGGCATTTGTTCTAGCCATAGGAAGTGCTTAAAGCAGATATACAACGCATGCTCAATGGCCACAATCAGGCCCTTTTGGAAAAACAAAGGCCGAATTAGGTTTACACCAAATGGCTTCCTTGGATACTCCAACATGTCCTATTGCTTGCCATTTCTATTTGTCAATAGAAACACACAAGAGGTACTCCTTAACTCTGTCCACTGAGAGGGCCTAGGAGCAACGACAACCTAATAGCATGAACACACTTAGCCCCACCGTGAAAATGCCAGAGCTCTTTGGATAAATTACTGGACCCAGGTCTGGGGCAGGGAGAGTATAAGATGAGCCTAAAACACCTTGTGGCAGAAAATACGGAAATGCTCAAAACACAATAGAGACACATCAAAAGGACACCAAAACCAACTTGAAGGGGCTCCTACTCACCAAACTAGGGTCAATTTGAGCACCAAAATAATGACAGAAATTGAATAAAATCCAATGAATAAAATGAGCCATAAGTTCATACTGAAATAAATAAATAAATAAATAAATAAATAAAAAAGTCTGGCAGAAAAATAGGATGTTTATAGCTTCTAATTACGTCACTATAAAACACATTAGTTCCGAAGGAACAGCTATAACTCCACACTGGGTAACCGTGGCAGGCCCTGCCTCAAGAGATCAAAGTTATCATCAGAAACGGGATGTATGCCTGTTATGATGCATGACTGTGGCTTCAAATTTTAAAAAATGTATTTAAGAAAAGAAAAATACTTTCACTCTCCAGTGCTAAGAGAGCACAGGAAGATGAAGCAGTCACTAAAAACAGGCCTGTCAGCAAATAAGCCCACAGTCCAAATAAAATACTTCACATGAAACAGTTTAGGTTAAAACGAATATTAAAATGCCCCCAAAGTAGCAGCTTTCATCTCAGTAGCAAAAAGTAATGTAGGGGAGGAACACATTTCCTCTACCCTCTCTGGGTTCTTCTGGCCAGAGAACAAATTAAATTCACATGAGACAGAATAACAGGAGAAAAGTAAACACAGCTTTATAACATGTATACATGGGAGAGGTCAGGCAACTTGAGCAACTCACCAAAATGGCTGAAGCCACCACCTTAAATACCGTCCTCAGCTAAAGACAAAGGAGGATGTTGGCAGTGGGGGGAGTCAGTTATGGGAGGTTATCAGACAAGTACAGTAAAAAAGATGCAGATTTAAGTCCTTGCCTTTGGCATTGATTGAGAGTTTCTAGAGATAAGGTCATCCCCCTTCTTCCTGTACAGAGAGGGAGACACCTTTACAGATGGAGATTTCCTTTACAATGTAAATGTCTCTTACAAAGGGTAAGTAAACTATGCTTTTCAAAGTTGCTTTCCTGTCTCCAGTTTATTAAAAGTAACCAGCCCCAAACAATCCTCATGCCAAAGAGACATATCTTGGGGTGGCCAATTCCAGGCCCCCACAGTAACTACACCGAACAGAAATAAAATATGCTTTAAAAGAGCAGAGCTCATTAGTGGAGACAATCCTTTGGTTCAACCTCAAAATGAAAGCAAAATCTCTGGTTGTGGGGACAGAAGGAGGCACAACTGCAGGAGGAGAGGACGGGGTTGTGTGGGCAGGAGAGGGTGGCCGACCTCCTGGAACCCTGAGGGCCCACAGGCTCGGAGCCTCTACAGACGGCTCCACTGGAACGAAGTGCCACTCTGTGGCAGCTGCTTCTGCTGAATCCAGCTAACAGCCAGGGTGCTCAGTGCCCTTGCAGAGTTCAACACTCTTACTGACCGGTTCAGCACAGGGTGACAGGGAAGCCACCTTGCAGAAAAGAAACCATATTGTAACTTCGAATGACCTCTGATTAACTAGCCCAGACATGCTCTGTAGGTTTTGCAGCCCCTCCCAGCTGCTTTAAGATGATAACTTTGTTCTTTTGAGTTCCTTAGGAGTGTGATGACCCTACAGCAGAGAGTCTATGCTGATGGCCATCCTCAATGACAAGTGAGAGATCAGGGTATTGGGCATTGTTCCCATCTCTGATGCATATCCAGTAAAACAAAGGACTATCAGGAACTGGGACCAGAGACCAGCCACCTCCCCACCTGGAGACCAGCCCAGGATATAACTGGGCTGTAGTCTTTGTTCTGTGAGATGGTTCTTTCAGACATGAGTCGGCCATCTTCCCTCTTGCTAGCAAGCTGTAATAAGATCCTTTCTCTCCAACCGCCTTGCCTACTGACTATTGGCATGTCTTGCTGTGAGCAGACGACCTCCTTGGGCTGTAATATTTTCATCCCCCAGGGACCTTAAGGACAGATGTAGCAGAGGCTCTTGTGCAAGGCCAGCTGAGAGCATCAACAACGTGCAGGCTTCTCAGGAGGGTCTTTAAGGAGGTAAACAGGTAATATGATGTCTGCTCTTAGATTAGAGAATTCAGCACGGCCCACACAGACTGTCTTTACAAACGGGCTTGAGGAGGACAGGCCTCTGACCGTCTTTGTGCTCTATACAGTGTTACTCACTGATGTCACCCACTGACGGACTCCAGGAAGGAAACAAACGTGCTCCTCTCCTTTGTGAGAGCACATGTGCACACCACCATGAGTTCACCCAGAAATGCCACCACCACAGGGAGGTGTGGCACCGTAACCAGCTAAGGCCAAAGATGAGCTCACTTAGAAACCAGTGTCAAGAACAAAGAAGTTACTTTAAATATATGCTGAAACTGCTCGTATAGAGCAGTATTCTTGTTAGAGTGCACACGGATGCTCAACTCACTGCAGTTCCCCCACAAACAGTCCACTGCTCTGCCTAACCTCTAGCGAGTCTCATGGCTCAATGAAAATGTAAGCGTTTAGGTAAAAAGTATCCAAATACATAAATATTTAACTGTGCATTTAATGATGGTAATCATTGACAAATAGACAGGGCAAGCAATAGGATATATTGGAGTATATGAGGAAGATATTTGGTGTAAACCTAATTCGGCCTGACTTTGTTTTTCCAAAAGGGCCTGACTGTGGCTGTTGAGCACACATTGTATATCTGCTTTAAAACATTTCCTATGGCAAGAACAAACGGCCTTAAGATAAAGGTGCAACTTCCCCCCACACTGGCATTTCCTTAGGGATAAGCATCTTTCCTTAGGCTAGGAACTGATTGCTGTGTTTACCTTTGACCACCCAGCTCACCTATGACCACCGAGCTTGAGACAACAGACCTGCCACCCTGCTGTGTTCACTGAGACAGCAGACCTACCTGCTGTTTCCATCAATGCTGTGCCGACAGAGCAGTCTCGCAACTATTGTAAAAGGGATATTTCAATCATGTGTGAAACATCCTCTTTTGGGGGTATATAACCACTCTGTACACCCTACTTTTTCGGTGCCCTTTCATCCTTTGGGAAGAAAGGCCCCAGGCCATGGTCCTCACATTTTAACTCTATTATAAACTCACCCAAATTTTCAGTTATAGATTGGTTATGGATTATTTTCATCAACAACATAATCTATAATAGTAAGAACTGACTAAAGTAAAATCAGTTTGGTTTTCCACTTTCTGATGTTGATATCCATTCCTAGGTAAGGAATTACCTTGGTGGGAATGAATGGATCTCTCATAAAAAAATGCAGACACCAATTCCACTAACAGAATCATTTTGCAAGAAAGTCCTTCCGTCATTATGCCCAGGAAGTAAACTAGTTACTCTAACAAAAGACTCCAGGGAAAATGCTCAAGGGGTCATCTTCGAATCTCCTGCACTTAACCAGCCACACCCCCAGCACGGCACTCTCGGCAGCCACGTTAATCCTTCTTCAGCCCACTGGGCTGATCGATACTTCAGAGTTTTAGTAAATTATTACTTCAGGATACTAAACAGTAGATCCTATTGGAAAGACTGGATCTGATTGTATGCCTTTTTAAGATTCCAAATTTAAGTGAGAGATGTAGCATATTATATAACTGAATTTTTAAAAACTAAATGTCCTAGGACACGCTGAGAGGAAACAGAATAGGGAAAAAAACACGAAATAAGGAAAGTGGGGAAGAATGTGGTTTTGAAGGAGACAGCCATCTGGCTAAGGCCAGGAGAAGCACCCTCCAGGCAGAAGAAACAATTCTTCATACAGCAAGGTCTGGACTGCTTGCTCTGTTCAGCTGGAGCAAAACAGGGAGCCAGGACTGGTGGCAGGGGACAGGCAAATGCCAGCTGATGACCACCTCTAATGATATTCTAGAGAAAGGACACAAGGCACTCTACTACCAGAATTTCAGATAAATTTTAGTTGGGGAAGAGACAGTATAGAAAGACTTGAACAATACCTGAAAAGTGGCTAGGGCCAGCTCTAAGTTGGGAGATATCATCTGAGAGATATCAAGAAGGATGAGAAGAGAAAAGTTAACCATTGTTTGGCTAGGCTCAGGGGTAGGTGGGAGGGAGCAGTCAAGGATGTCTCCAGGATCCTAGATGGACTACAGGTCGATGATGGTGCCACAGATGAGGGACTGGGGAGAAGCAGACTGAACATCAGGGAAGGAAGAGTTCAGTTAACGCCTGAGCGAATTCTGAAGAATAAGAAAAATAAGAGCATGAAAGCACCCCCCCTCCATTGATTTGGGAGGTCCCTGGTTCCATTCAAACAACGAAATGTTAGTGACTATCCGTGAGGCGCTGGTGAGCTAAGCAAGAACAATTTCAGGGCAATGACTGAGTGTAGACGACAGCTGCTGGAGACAGGAAGAGCTAATTGAAATGAGGAAATGGTGGAGCACTCAAGAAACTGGGATGCTATGGGCAATGGCTGGCCATGAAAGAGAAAGGGCAAGATGAGGGACGATGTGGTAAGAGACGTCTGCATGCAGCAATAAAGCAAAGTGGTACTCTGAACTGCATCTGGGACCAGAAAAAGGACATGACCAGAAAAACTGGGGAAATTTGAATGAAGTCTGCAGTTTCGTGAATAGTGATAGGCCAATGTTAATTTCTTAGTTCTGGCAAATGTCCTGGGGTCGTATAAGATACTAATGTTAGCAGAAACTGGGTGAAGTGTGTACAGGACTATCTCTGTCCTATGTTTGCAACTTTTCTCTAAATCTAAAATTATACCAAAATAAAAAGTTTACTTACAAAATAAGAAAAAAATCTAAGAGCAGATATTCCAACAATACCCTCCATTCCACACACTTCAGTTTTTAATGTTCAGGAGTTTCTGAATTTATTTTTTCATATTTTTCTGACTGTAACATGATTACATAATAACTGTAAAAAATACTTGGAAAATATAGAAAATATACTTTTAGCTCACAACTTAGAGATAACAATTGTTTACATCTTTATTTCTATTTATACATGTGATTTTTTTCTACCATCATTAACACTAATCCCCTGAGGTTTTGTTCCTTAGTGTTTTATCATAAGTTTTCCCTTTTATTGAATTTAATTCTTCAAAAGCATGTAAATGACTACACAGTTGTCTACACATAATTGTACCACGATGTTTTATGTATTCCTAATTCGTTGGACATTTAGCTTATTTCCAAAAAATAAACATATATTCTTTAATTTCTAGTAAGACTAAATATACTTAATATATTTATTTTTTAGCCACCTTTATTTTCTCCTCCATGAATTACTTGCTCATGCCCTTTCCCTGTTTTGCACTGAGATCTTGTTGTATCTGATTATTTTTCTAATTCCCTTATGTAGCATGGACCTTCTGCCAGTAGTAGTTGTGGCAAATATTTGCTAGTTTGTTATCTCCATTTTGTTCATTATGACATTCTTTACTGTACAGAGTTTAATTTGGGTGTGTTTACATCTCACTTTCCTTTATAATTTCCTTTACTGTTTTATGTTTACAAAGACTCACTGCCGCAACAAATTATGTTGGAGACTTCAAACATGGAGGTCTGGGATTACAAATGATTGACAGTACTAATTCTGTAACTTCAATCATACGTAATTATTAATAAATAATACTTACAGAGACAAGTCTTCTCTTAGGGGTATCTAAGACAGTTGTTAATTTTTTTGAATCAGCAGGAATAATATAGCTCAGAGAGTTTCCAAAAGAGAGAAAAAAATTAATCTCAGGGCATGACTATGGCAGGAAAAATCCAGTTCAGCCAGTCCCCAAGGACACAGAGGGGTGTATTAGTCACCAGTAATACTTTAGTTATTAGCAGTTACTTTTCCCATCTCACTTCTAAGCAAGATGCCAGTTTTCTCTACCTTTGTCTTAACAGCCACAAAGAAGTGAGAATGTTATGGGGCTGGCCCCCACGGCCGAGTGGTTAAGTTCACACTCTCCGCTTCGGGGGCCCACGGTTTTCCTGGTTCGGATCCTGGGCATGGACATGGCACCAGTGGTCAGGCCATGCTGAGGCGTTGTCCCACATGCCACAACTAGAAGGACTCACAACTAAATATACAACTATGTATTGGGGGGATTTGGGGAGAAAAGGCAGAAAAAAAAGAAGATTGGCAATAGTTGTTAGCTCAGGTGCCAATTTTTAAAAAAAAAACCAAGAAGGGAGAATGTTAAAGTAGAAGAAACACAGGTAAAGTAGAAAGCACATAGGTTTTAGAACCTGCTAGATGTGGGTTCGAATCCTGGATCCAACACTAACTACCTAAGTTTACCCTAAAAAAGTCAAATGGCCTCTCAAAGTTTCCTCCTCTGTAACACAGGGGTCAGTGTTAGTGGCAGAGACTGGGCATTCAGCAAATTGTTTTGTAATGATTTTCAAGGGAATATCTTGCTTATTGTAAAATTACTACTAAGAATTAAGTGTTTATCTTTCAATACCATTTTCTGTTCCCATACAAATATTATGTGTACACAGTTTTTGTTTTTCTTTTGTTATTATTTTTAAAACATAAGGTGTGTGACTAAATCTCTTTTGTTTTGCAAGCAGCCTACAGAAAAGATTAAACCATTCTGAGGCACGACAGGAGGAAAATCCCCGCTACAGCACTAGGACAATAGGCACTTTAGGGAATGGTTTCCTTTGTCTCACTAAAAGTGGTAAAAATACAAATTACCGCAAAAGCCCCTTAAATAATTCCATTTGTATTTCAACTAGCAGTTTGTAGCATCTGTACACACAAACCAAATCTCATCCTCTTCTAAACACTTCGCCAGGTTCAGGGCTGGGGAAAACAGCAAGGACAGTAGAATCAGATTTGGAGAAGAATAAACCACAGGGTGAAACTTCTGAGAATGGACCCTAACTAAAAACAAGTCTGATCACAGGAGAACAACAGCAAAATGTTAATTCCTATTAAAACTGAAAAACTATTTAAGATAAACAAATACGTGGGTATAACAAAACTATAAATACTAAATCACTAAAAAAATCTTAGTTTTGGGACTTTCCATTTTAAATTGTTGGCCTAACTCTGCTTTTCTTTTTCTAGAATAAATGCTTCAACCATGGAATTAAAGAATCTAAAACAATTTACATTAGTGTGAAAATATAGCTGCAGGGGAGAAACACCACAAACTAAATCCCCACGTCTCTCCGAGAAGACAAAAACATTGTTTGAAAACACGCCTGCTGTGAGGGCCAGGTACAGTCCAAATTCATTTCTAGAATTCCAGCATTGCGTAACGCAAGTGTGTTTCAGTGGAGCTAAGCATCAAGTTACATAATTATCAAATTACTGAATTTTATTTTGCTTTTTCAGCAAAGAACATGATGGGACTAGAGTGACAGCAAGAGAAGAGAAGAAATTTAAAGCAGTATATTTTGCTTATAATAAAAAACAACTTTTATTTTCCACATTGTGTCCCAAGACTAAGCATTATACAATGGTCTTTAAAAACTTCAACTCTTGTTTGTCATGTTTTCAAGGTATTTTCAGTTGTTCCATTATTGAAAAAAAAGTTAATCAACAAATACTTTGGGCACTTTAACAGTTCATTAGGGAAGAATTCTCAATTCCTCTTTCTCATGGAGAATAGCACAGGTATTACTGGACATTCAAATACATTTTATAGAAAATTTACTAATAGCTACCTGCTCCTACAGCAATAATCACAAAATATATGGGATACATATTCCAGGGGAATGGCATGTGCATGGTTGATTTGAATTTAAAGCATCAGAGAATCAGTTGAATATAAAAAAATTGTTACCTAAAACCTCTTAATGTATTAATAACCATAATGAGGGATATTCATCTTAGAGAAAATGTACAATCTCCTCTAAAACATGACTTCAACACAATAGCACAAATGCAATCATTACAGGATTAACCCAACCTGGGAAGTGCTTAAGCAAAGAACTATAAATAAACTAAGTAGCATATCTTAGTTTCTTGTTCATGGGGAAAGTCTACAAATCAGAACTTGTTTTACTTAAAGCATTTTTAAAACGCAAACAAATGAGATGAGTGTCAGATTTTTTTCTTGATGCATACATTTGAAAATCTCAGATGACATGGATAAAATCTACAGAAGAGTACTCAATACACTATCACTAAATGATACTATTATTATAGACTTGAATTAACAAACCTAAAATAACTAAAGATATCTAATAAAAGTTTCATTTAAAAGTTGTTCACTGTGAACTGGAGGATAAAGGGTGGTGGTAGTCACCATGACTCAAATGAGGTACACCATCCCCGGGCTTCTCTTCCTCTTCAGCTTGCTCCTAGAACACAGAAAATGTGCTTAGACGACATTTTTAAATAATCATTTGAAACACTAAAAACTAACTTTTCTGTGTGCAGGAAGCGAAGCCATGAAAAGCATTGTAAATGAAGCAGCCAGTGCCCTCTGGGTGGGTGTGCAAACCCCAAGATGGGCACAGCACAATTCATTTGGATGTGGGAGGAATCCTTTATTACTGTCTTAATTCTTCATTGGCTAAAATACAAAAATAAGTAACGTTCAATAACGGTCACTATTGAAGTTGACAAGGGCCCCTCCCTAACAGGATCCTTGGGTCTGTCAGTCATGCAAGGGGCTGGCTGATGGAGGAGGCACATCCCACACCACAGCCAAGCCCTCCATCCTACCCCTGCTCTCAGCCTACTGGGATCTACTACAGTTTATAAGGCTCAGATAAGATCACATGAGCTAATTTTAGCCAAACTGACCTCCAGAGAATGGACAAATGACTTCAAAGGTTCCTGCAAAAAAACCACAGACTGAAGATGAGGAACAACACAAGCAAGCAAGAGAAGATGGCAGAGCTTCTCTCCATGGAGCATGCAACGACCAGGCATGCGCTGGCAGCAGCTCCTGAAGGAAAGCTGGCCACTGAACAAAGACTAAGGGAATAACTCCTTTTGTGAAAGAGTCTCACAGTAGCAAAGAGCTTTTGTTAATGGGTATCCAGAAACGTGTTTCATTTACATAATTTTGTGGCCATAAACAATGTATGCCCCCTATAAAAACTCTTAATAATTATACACTTAAAAATTGCAGAACAGAATTTGTCAGTTTTAAAATCTTCCAAACGAATGGTTCCAGTTAGCTCAGAACTCAGTTTTGGAAATATAAACACGCAATACTTTTGACTAGTTCTCAAGAAAAACTGTCATCAGAGAAGATGAAAATACAGCAGCTGAAACAAAAGCCTTCACACAATTGATGGGTGATGCCAAAAGATGAGTATCATGATTTAGTAAGTCTGAACAACAATCACTTTTTCAGTTTATTTCTATATATTTTGGGGATGTATCTTTTTAAACCAAGACTAGAGAGACTGACCATCCCAGTTTGCCCAGGAGTGACCTGATCACAGCACTGAAGTCCACACCTGGGGGATCCCTCGGTTCCAGACAAACCAGGATGGTCAGTCAGCCTAGCCAAGACAACCATTAAAACCACACCTAAAAAACAGACTTCAGACATCAGCATCACGGCAGAGTGAGCACTTCCCTTAGTCTCTCCCCATTAAGATACAACACAAAGAACATTCATAAACCAACAGAGGACATTCACACAACACACTAGATGTCCAAGAGATCCACACAGCCATATGTCTGAAGGTGGGGCTGCTGGACCCCAGGAAGCAGTAGAAGGAGGTAAGGGGATCTCCTCTCCCTCCCCTAGCTGCAGCAATCTAGGGTGCGGGACCTTGCCAGCAGCTGGGGTGTAACACTGACAGAAGGGGAGAAAGTCAGCCCTCTGCAGGAGTCCTTGTACTCAGAGTTCACTCCCAGCCCATGTGAATGTTCCACACTGAGGCAGCTAAGCAATCATGTGGGCATCCACACCAAGCTGAGCAGCCCAAGCTGGCAGACAGTGAGTGCAGAGCAGGATCACACACGCAAAAGAAAGTGCCCCTCTCCCTCTCACCTAGCACACCAGCTCAGCTGGGGGGCCCAAGCAGGGGATCCGCACCAGAGCACCTGCAAATACATGTGTAGATCAGCAGCGGCCAGTGGGCAAACACAGACAGGCCCTATCAGCACAGCTTCCAACAGACAGGCACATCTGCCAGGGATTGTGGTGGGCCCAGAAAACACAGCTCCTGCCACCCCCAGGGGCAGCAGATGGAAGCTGCAACCAGATACTACCACTATGCAAAGGCACAAATCCACCCCATCAGACAGCATAAAGAGGTAGATTAACACTCCAGACCAGAAGGAAGATGACAAGTACCCAGAAACCAATCTTGGACGCATGGAAACCTACAGTCTAAATGACAGAGAATTTAAAATAGCTATCATAAAAAAACTCAATGAGTTATAGGAAAACTCAAAAAGACACTTCAACGATCTCAGGAATAAAATTAAGGAACAGAGGGAATTCTTCACAAAAGAGATTGAAACTATTAAAAAAAAACAAACAAAAATGTTGGAGATGAAAAACACAAGGAACAAAATAAAAACCAATCTGGATTCCTTAAAAAATAGAGCTGATATTATGGAGGACAGAATCAGTAATTTAGAGGACAGAAATACAGAAATCCTGCAGATGGAGGAGGAGATAGAACTAAGACTAAAAAGAAATGAAGATTCTCAGAGAAATATCTGACTCAATTAGGAAATGCAATATAAGGATTATAGGGACTCAGGAGGGAGAAGAGCATAAGGGAGAAAGGAGCAGAGAGATTGTTCAAAGAAATAATAGCTGAAAACTTCCCAAACCTGAGAAAGGAACTGGAATTACATGTAAACGAAGCTAACAGAACTCCTAATTACATCAACGTAAAAAGATCTTCTCCAAGGCATATATTAGTAAAACTAGCAAAAGCCAATGACAGAAAAAATGCTAAGGGCAGCAAGACAGAAGGAAGAAAATAACCTACAAAGGAATGCCCATCAGGCTCAGCAGATTTCTCAGCAGAAATTTCACAGGCTAGTAGAGAGTGGAATGACATATTCAAAATTCTGAAAGACAAAAACTTTGAGCCAACAATACTCTATCCAGTGAAACCATCCTTCGGATATGATGGAGAAATAAAAACTTTCCCAGATAAACAAAAGCTGAGGGAGTTCAACCAAAGATGCGCTCCCTTACAAGAAATGATCAAGAAGACCCTCATACCTGAAAAAAAAATGTTTACGAACTGTTGAGCAAGGAGATAAGTAGACAGACAAAATCAGAAAATTGCAGCTCTCTATCAGGACAGTTCAGCAAACAATTAATTACAACATTAGAGATAAAGGGAAGGAAAACATCACTTCATTTTAATCACAAACTCACAACACAAAATGGAATAAGTTGTGACAACAATAACTTAAGATAGGAAAGAGGAAATGGATGGAACCTGCTTAGACTAAGAGAATAAGAGACTATCAGAAAAAAGACTATCTCTTCTATGAGATCTTTTATACAAACCTCATGGTAACCACTAAAGAAAAAATCAGAACAAAGACACAAATGATAAATAAAGAGAAAACCGTCATAAAGAAACACCAAACTGAACAGGCAGTCGGATATGCAAGGACAAGAAACAAGGGAAATACACAACAATCGGAAAACAAGTGAGAAAATGGTAGCATTAAGCCCTCATATATCATTAATTACTCTAAATGTAAATGGATTGAATTCTCCAATAAAAAAAACAGAATGGTTGGATGGATTAAAAAACAAGACCCAACAATATGCGGCCTCCAGGAAACACATCTCAGCTATAAAGACAAACACAGGCTCAGAGTGAAGGGATGGAAGACAATACTCCAAGATGATGGCAAACAAATGACAGCATACATTGCCATACTTATACCAGACAAAATAGACTTCTAGATAAAAAAGACAAAGAGAGACAAAGAGGGGCAGTATATAATGATAAAAGAGACACTCCACCAAGAGGACATAACACTTATAAATATATATGCACCTAACACAGGAGCACGAAAGTACATAAAGCAACTATTAACAAACCTAAAAGAAGATATTAACAACAACACAATAATAGTAGGGGACCTTAACACCCCAATTTCATCAATGGATAGATCATCCAGACAGACAGGCAACAGGAAACAGTGGAACTAAATGAAAAACTAGACAAAATGGACTTAATAGATGTAAATAGAACACTCCCTCCAAAATCAGCAGAATACACATTCTTCCCAAGGGCACATGGAACATTCTCTAAGACAGACCACATGTCAGGAAACAAGGCAAGCCTCAACAGATTTAAGAAGACTGAAATCATATCAGGCATCTTTTCTAACCATAATGCTATGAAACTAGAAATCAACCACAAGAAAATAGCTGAGAAAGTGACAAATACGTGGAGACTGAACAAGATGCTACTGAAAAACCAATAGATCAATGAGGAAATTAAGGAAGAAATCAAAATATATCTGAAGACACATAACAGTGAAAATATATCATACCAATTCATTTGGGATGCAGCAAAAGCAGTCCTAAGAGGGAAATTCATAGTAATCAGGCCCACCTTAACAAATAAGAAAAATCTCAAATAAGTAATCTTAAAGTACACCTAACAGAACTAGAAAGAGAAGAACAAATAAAGCCCAAAGTCAGTAGCAGGAGGGAAATAATAAAAGTTAGAGCAGAAATAAAACCAAAAAACCAGCAGAAAGAATCAAAGAACTAAGAGCTGATTCTTTAAGAAGATAAACAATATTGACAAACTCTTAGCCAGACTCACTAGGAAAAAAAGAGAGAAGCCTCAAATAAATAAAATTAGAACTGAAAGAGGAGAAATTACAACAGATACCACAGAAATGTGAAGGATTATAAGAGAATACTATGAAAAACTATATGCCAATAAATTGGACAATCTAGAAGAAATGGATAAATTCTTACACTCATACAACCTCTCAAAACTGAATCAAGAAGAAATAAAGAATCTGAATAGAATAATCACAAGTAAAGAGATTGAAACCATAATCAAAAACCTCCCCAAAAATAAAATTCCAGGACCAGATGGCTTCTCTGGAGAATTCTACCAAGGATTCTAGGATTTAACACCTATCCTTCTCAAACTATTCCAAAAAATTGAAGAAGATGGAACATTTCCTAACACATTCTATGAGGCCAACATCACCCTGATCCCAAAGCCAGATGAGGACAACACAAAGAAGGAAAATTACAGAACAATATCGCTGATGAAAATAGATGAAAAAATCCTCAACAAAATATTGGCAAATCAAATACAGCAATATACTAAAAGGATCATACACCATGATCAAGTGGGATTTGTAGGGATGCAGGGATGGTTCAACATCCGCAAATCAATCAATGTGATAACCACATTAAGAAAATGAGGAATAAAAAACACATGATCATCTCAATATATGCAGAGAAAGCATTCAGTAAGATCCAACATCCATTTGTGATAAAAACCTCTCAATAAAATGGGTATAGAAGAAAAGTATCTCAACATAATGAAGGCCACAGATGACAAATCCACAGCCAACATCATACTCAATGGGAAAAACTGAAAGCCATCACTCTGACAACAGGAACAAGACAAGGGTGCCCACTCTTGCCACTCTCATTCAACATAGTACTAGAGGTTTTGACCAGAGCAATTCAGCAGGAAAAAGAAATAAAAGGTATCCAAATTGGCAAGGAAGAAGTTAAACTCTCAGTGTTTGCAGACAACATGATTTTATACTACAAAACCCTAAAGAATCCATCAGAAAACCATTAGAAATAATCAACAACTACAGCAAAGTTGCAGGGTACAAAATCAACTTACAAAAATCAGTTGCATTTCTATACTCTAATGAGGAACTAACGGAAGGAGAACTCAAGAATACAATCCCATTTACAATTGCAATGAAAAGAATAAAATATCTAGGAATAAATTTAAACAAGGAGGTGAAAGACCAATACAATGAAAACTATAAGACATTACTGAAATAAATCAATGATGACATAAAGAAATGGAAAGATATTCCAAACACATGGATTGGAAGAATAAACATAGGTAGAATGTCCATACTACCTAAAGCAATCTACAGATTCAATGCAATCCCAAACAAAATCCCAATGAGATTCTTCATGGAAATTGAACAAAGAATCCTAAAATTCACATGGGGAAACAAAAGACCTCAAATAGCTAAAGCAATCCTGAGAAAAAAGAACAAAGCTGGAGGCATCATAATCCCTGACTTCAAAATGTACCACAAAGCTATAGTAATCAAAACAGCATGGTACTGGTACAAAAACAGACACATAGATCAATGGAACAGAATTGAAAGCCCCAGAAATAAAACCACACATCTACGGACAGCTAATCTCTGACAAAGGAGCAAAGAACATACAACAGAGAAAAGGAAATCTCTTCAATAAATGGTGTTGGGGAAACTGGACAGCCACATACAAAAGAATGAAAGTAGACCATTATCTTACGCCATAAACGAAAATTAACTCACAATGGATTAAAGACTTGAAGGTAAGACGTGAAACCATAAAACTCTAGAAGAATATATAGGCAATACACTCTTTGACATCAGACTTAGGAACATCTTTTTTAATATAACGTCTACTTGGGCAAGGGAAACAAAAGAAAAAATAAACAAGTGGGACTTCATCAGACTAAAGAGTTTCCGCAAGGGAAAGGAAACTAGGAACAAAATGAAAAGACAACCCAACAACTGGGAGAAAATATTTGCAAATCATATATTCCACAAGGGGTTAATCTCCAAAATATATTAAAAAACTCACACAACTTAACAACAAAAACCAAACAATCGATCAAAAACTGGGCAGAGGATATGAACATTTTCCCAAAGAAGATATACAGATGGCCAATAAACACATGAAAAGATATTCAACATCACTAATCATCAGGGAAATGCAAATCAAAACTACACTAAAATATCACCTTACATCTGCTGAAATGGCTATAATCACCAAGACAAAAAATAACAAATGTTGGAGAGGTTGTGGAGAATAGGGGAACCCTCATCCACTTCTGGTGGGAGTGCAAACTGGTCCAGCCACTATGGAAAACAGTATGGAGATTTCTTAAAAAGTGAAAAATAGAAATACCATACGACTCAGTTATCCCTCTATTGCGTATTTATCTAAAGAACTGGAATCAATAATTCAAAGAGACCCATGCACCCCTATGTTCATTACAGCATCGTTCACAGTTGCCAAGATGTGGAAGCAACGCAAGTTCCCACTGACTGATGACTGGATAAAGAAGATGTGGTGTATATACACAATGGAATACTACTCTTCCATAAAAGAGACAAAATTGTCCCATTCACAACAACATGGATGGACCTTGAGGGTGTTATGTTAAGCAAAATAAGCCAGACAGAGAAAGACAAACACCCTATGAGTTCACTCATATGTGGAAAATAAACACACACATGGACAAAGAGAACAGATTAGTGGTAATCAGAGGGGAAGTGAGTTTGGGGGTGGGCAAAAGGGGTAAATGGGCACATACATATGGTGACTAATAATAATGTACAACTGTAATTTCACAATGTTATAAACTATTATGACCTCATTAAAATAAAATAAATAGACTTCAGATAATGGCAACACAAAGCTCTGGATCGAGTTTCCAAAAAAGAATCATTCATATTAATATTTTAATGAGAGTAAACTCATTTTTAACTGTTAAAATAAATACTATTAATTTCATTTTTATATACACTTTTTTAGTTTCTTTTTTAGTCTACGGCTTTAAGGTACAAAATACAATTTGTATAGTAGTAAGTCATATAATTTTCAAATAAACAAAAAATCCACATATATGGAGATATGTGATCAAGTTTCTTTACTGACGGGGTAAGCAAACTAACAAGTTTGAAGATGGCTGCGTCAGGCGGCCACCTGCCCATAGAGCCATAGAGAATTGATCGCGACAGATTCCTTGAGATGCCTCAGCTTGGTATCTTTCTATAGATATAATTCCTTTTATCTTTTGAGTTCATATGGTTCAAGGAAAAAAATATACATACAAACAAATAATCCAGTGACAACTTTCCCACCTGCCCTCCCCCATCCGCCAATTCATAGTACCCCCATCCAGTGATCCCTGTTAGTCTAACTCACCCATGCAAAGTGGTTGTTATAAGAATACAAAGAAATGTGAATATATATTCTTATGTTTGTTCTCATGCACAAAAGGTAGCACATCATAATTCTGTTTTCTGACTCTCTTTTCACTTAGCAAAATACCTTGGAGATCTTCATCAGGTTATAAAGAGCATTGTTGTTCTTGTTTTCACAGCTGCACAGTATTACCCTGAATGGATATTTCATAATTTATTTAACTGGTTCCATATTTTTGGATGTTTAGGTTGTTTCCAATCTTTTTTCCAATCATATAATGCTGCAGTGAAAAAGGAGCACACATTTCATCTTGCATATGTGCAAGGCGATCACAGAATGACTTTTCAGAAGTGGAAGTGCGGGCCCAAGCAGACATGTTTTCCTGCAGATAAATACCACCACAGCGGGCCCCACACAAGGTGCCCGTCAACAGTGCCAAATGCCTCGGGCCAGGGCCTGTTTCCACATAGCCTTGCCAACAAATTTTTGGAGTCTTGCCAAGATGACTGAAAAATGGTCTCTCACTATAGTTTTAATTTACATCTGTTTCATTATGAGGAAGTTAAAGATCACTTTGCATATTTAAAAGCCATTTGTATTTCCTTCTCTGTGAAATGTCTCTTTATATCTTTGGTCCACTTTTCTGTTGGAATGATTATTCATCTTTTGGTCTTGATAAATTAGGAAGATTAGTCCTTTGTCTACAATATGAGATGAACTATTTTCTCCCAGTTTGTGATTTCTCTTTTTTACTTTTCTTATGATCTTCTTTAATATGCAGAAATTTTTGTTGTTTGTTTATTTTAAAAAATGAAATTATCAAACTTTTCTTTTATGGCTTTTAGATTTGAGTAATAGTTGGAAAATGCTTCTCCACTCCCAGATCATAAAGCCTTCTCCTTTGTTTATGTCTGTTACACTTACGGTTTCTTTCTTACATTTAAATCTTTGATAAATCTGAATCTGTCCCAGGACATGGTATGAAGTAAAGACACAATATCTTTGCCCAGGTGGCTATTCACCTGTCCCAAGACCACCTACTGAATGGCCCTCGTCCTCCCCACCAGTCTAAGACGTGTGAACCACATACTAAACTGCCATGTGCATTTGCTCCTACTTATGGCTTTTCTCTTCTGTTTCTTTAGTTTGTCTCTCTATTCAAGTACCAGTACCACACTGTTTTCTTATTACAGCCTTATGTTTTAATATGATTCCTAGGCTATTTAGTGTTTTATATACAATAAGAGAGTTCTGTCTCTGTACAGGTTTTAAAACCAGACAGCTGAGGGCTCAAACCCCCGCTCCCCCTATAGCTGTGTGACGTTGGGCAAGTGATTTAACCTCTCTGAACCTTAGTTTCCTAACCTGTGACTTGGAGATAATCATAACTTCTTTCCTGGATCATTTTAAGGATTAGAGATCCTCGGGTGAAGCCTTATTACACACACGTGGTAGACTCTCCGTGGTAGCTATCACAGGTATGTTGCCAGGTTTCAAATTGTTAAGACTGTATCCAGATTCAATAGAAACTGTTAGCTGGCCTACTTGTGTTTACCAAATGAAAAATCATCTCAAATGAACAAATCTCTGATCAAAGAAGAATTCTGAGGAGAGAGTAAAGAAGAACCTTAAAACCCTAACTGAATTAATTACCTATTTAAAAAACATTTATTGAGCAATTATTATACGCCAGGAACTCTGCTGAGTTTTAAGGGTGCAAATAAAATACAACATCCAATGGTTGGGCGCTGACTACCCATCATTTGCTAGGCACTGACTCTCTGCTGAGTGGCTGATTAGAGGGCGTCCTCTGCCGTTCCCTCCTCCTCATCGCATTCTCACGGCCTGACTGTGACGACACTGCCCTCGCTCTTCCCCTGCGTCGCAGCCTTGGGCTCACCTTTGCCTTCCCTGCCCAGGCCTCTTCCCGTGCTCGACCGTCACTGCTGCTCTTCCAGGGCTTCCATCTGGCCACAGCCTACCCACGCACCCTACGCCATTCAGTCCACTTTCAATCTCACAGCATGATGACTGATGGATCTCCACCTCCCTCCGTCAAGTTTCAAACAAGTGGATCCAAAGTCCCACTGCACAGCTTCATCCAGACCCTCTACAAGCTCCCGAAACTCAATAATTACCAAAGGGAGTTCATCATTTTATATTCTAAAGCTCTTTTTACCTCCCACCCAAAGTTCCCTGAACTCGCTCTGTAGTTTCTTTCATCCACACTCCCTCCTCCACCAGCTAATTTCCTTGCTGTGGGCAGGATTCTCAGACGACCCCTGATAGAATCCCCTCCCCTGAGTGGGGTGGAACCTGTCACTTCCCTCTAGATCACCGAATACAGCAAAAGTGATGGGACAGTCCCTCCCTTGATTGTATCACAATATGACACCAACTCAACTGATTGGAGCCAGAATCTCTGCTGGCCTTGAAAATGTGATGGCATGCTGTAAGAGGGCCACGTGGCAAACAACTGCAGAGCCTCTTGGAGCCAAGAGTGGCCCCTGTTTGACAGCCAGAGAAAACGGGAACCTCAGTCCTACAACCACAACAAACTGAATTCTGCTGAAAATCAGATGAGCTTGGAAGAGACCACTGAGCTCCAAAAGGAACTCAGCCAAGCCAACACTCTGATTTTACCTTTTGAGACCCTGAGCAGAGAATCCCTTTAAGCCTGGACACCTGACCTACAGAAAATCTGAGGTAACAGAAAAGGGGGGTTTTAATCCACTAAGTTTGTGGTAATTTGTTATGCAGCATTAGAAAACAAATACACATCTACTTATCCTTTAGGAGTTAACTCAGGAAGCTTTCTTTGATCCTACTTCCTTCTCCCCACTCCACCCACACTAGGTTGGGTAACCCTCTGAAGCCTGGAAATATCCTGTGCTAATCTCTGTTATTGGGCCTCTGGCACTGGACTGCCATCATCCATCCTATTGGTCTCACCTGCTTGATGAGCTTGCTGAGACAATGTCTTAACTACCCTTCATCCCCAGAACATAGTCTGGCACCTAGTCTAGCTCAACAAACATTTGCTGAATGAAGGCATGAATGCAAGGTTCAAGAATAGTATTTTTGGGCCTGGTAGATGACACACTGAAAGTTACCATGGATATCTTCGTGCAACTAATAAAGTAGCATCCTGATAAAAGGTACTATAACCCAGTGCTTCTCAAACTGTAACATGCATACAAATCACCTGGGCCTCTTGTTAAAATGCAGATCTTGAGTCAGTAGGTCTGGGGTGGGGCCTGAGATTATGAGTTTCCAACAAGCCAGCTGACGCCACTCAAGGTCTGGGGGCCACAGGCGGGGCCGCATGGCCGCTGCTCCATAGAGCGGGTGGGGGTGGGAGAGCAGGAACCCATCCTATCTGCCTCTCTTGTGCTGCATGTGAAACAATGAACTGAATCGGGTCTAATTTTCTAGGGTAGCTCTTTACCCCAATTTCATCCCCCTTTACCCACTCGACACGTGAATTTACATAATTCAAAACAACATGAGTTCCGTCTCATAAAGGTTCTACTGCAAAAACTGAAATAGTAACAAGAAATAGTATTTAAAGAGTTGATTACGTGAGCACAACAGCTCCTGAAGCATTTTTATAATCACTGTATCATTCAAATATAGAAAGGAATACAGAACATGCTGCCTGTCACTCAGTTGGTAGATTAGGGTGTTTGGTTCACCCTTCTTTATTTGCTATTGAAATTCTGCCTAGATAGAAGAAACGTATTCCTCACAAAAATGACATTACCTCTTCCTTAAGAGTTAAATTACTCAAGCTCCTTATGTGCATATGTCTTTTGGATGGATCAAGATTACAGATGTGTAGACATACACAGGAAAGATGATAATTTTGCACGTCAAAATAAATTTACATTTCTCTTATGCTATGCTGCCCTCATTCTTTGAACAATTTTGCAAATAAAAAAGGATTTAATACTATATGATAGAGCAGGAAGAATTCTGAATTTGGGGTCTGGTGACCTAAGACCAAACGCCAACCCTGCCATAAAGAGCTGCGAAACTGGAACAAACGACAGCGAGCCTCCGGCCCCGACTGCGCCGGTCTGTGAAATGAAGCACTTGGACTCCACGTTCCCCAGAGCTCCTGCGGCTCTAACATCCTCTGCCTCTGTCTGGGCTAACGCTTTCATAAAGCTCATAAATCCACACCACTATTAATGAATAGAGAATTAATTTTTTAAAAAAAGGAAAAATGAGCCCTTTTATCCTCCCAGACAGAACTCTTAAGGAAATAGACATGAATGGAGAAAAATAAAACCATTACTGTGATTTCTCAGGTTTCAAACTTTAGCTCTGAAAACTGAAAATAAAGCTTTAGGAATAAAACCCAGTGCTCTGAAAGGGGGAGATAATGGTTTAAGGAACATAAAATAAGTCTTTGCTATGGTACCTCTCCATCTGCCAACTTAAAATCCATCATTTCGGAAGAGAGGATTATGAGGTGGGAAAATAACCAAAAAGGCCTGATTTCTGTTCCCTCCTGATGGCCATGGATGCATCATATACTTATACTACAAGTTACAATGATGTTTTCTAATTAATCAGTGTCTTCATTTCCCTGTCTATGAATTCCAATCAAGGAAGCAAAACAAAGGATTTTCACCCACCAACTTGTGTTTGGTGATTTCAAGCCATGACCTTGGAACTGTCAGGCAACGCCTCCACCCTTCCCTTCACCGTCAGACCGCACTCCAGGAGCACTCCAGGGCTTTCGGGCACCTGCTGGTCCTCTGCCATCAGAACAGAGGGTGACACCCACTGGCTGCATGAACTGTAGGAAACACTGAAAGCCTGTTTAACAACTCCAGTGATAAACCACTATCTGAATTTCACCTGCTGTTTCAAGTCCACTTTTCAAATTCTTTTTTGCTCGGATTCAATGTGGGATACAAACTAAAGACAAATGAAATTAACCTTCTAGATAAAAGTACAGGAAAAGATTACTTGCCATTGCTCTCATGGAATTCAGATGCAGACAGAGAGGAAATGCTCTCAATTTTGTTCAAGTAATAATATAGCTACAGTCTCTGAATGACATCTCTATAGTATTTGTATTACTCACGTTTTTTATGTTCTGTATTTTATGATGCTTTGACATTTAGCGGCTTGTGGACAGAGGAGGGACTGGCCCTCTCAGAGTGAGCTCATTCCTAGAGGCAGCAAACAACTTGTCTGTGATCACGCCCTTGATGTGCAAACCAATGAAGCCTGAGTCCACACCCCTCTCACGTCTTTCTACCAGGCACCTGCACTCTGGGACACTATTCTGCCCTGAAGCATCCCGGGGCAGGCAGACCATTAAGACGGCCCTTAGAGCCGGACCACCGAAATTATCCAAACCAGCCGATGCTAAGTCTGCAACCCCTGCCTCGCCCACTCCTTCCCACAGAACACGATGAGGCTTGTGCCCACATTCTCCCTTGCTCCTGCTGCCTCCTGGCCAACTCTGGTGCATCCCTGGGCACAGCGTGATGTCCCTGGCCTCCTGGAAAAGAGAGTAACAAACGATCTTCAGTGGCAGTGGTCTCTTGATCAGTGAGCCTCAATACACCTGGATAAAAACAAAATTCCAGGTATGTTTTAAAACAGTATTTGCTAAGACTTATATGAAAAATAAAGGGACCAAAATCTAAAACAGCTTTATAACATCTTCTTACTACGCTTCCTCTATATATAAATGAATTCTGTTGGCTGATGCAAACTGTCATCAGACATGTGTGGGGCAACAAGATGATAAATGAAGTACTACTGAAAGACAAGGAACTAAAATAATCCTACCCTCAACATTTTTTCAATATCTACTTAAAGATAGTACTAAAAAGACTTCATCGAAGCCAAAACGGCCCCCTCCTGTTGGTGTGCCACATCCAGCAGCCACAACATCAAGTACACCACGCTCTGCTCTGCCGGCAAGACCCTCTCAGCCTGGTCAGGCTGACCTCCCAGTCATCTTACTGTCTCATTATGTACCAAATTCCAGACTTATTGAAATGGAAAGACCCTTAAATATCTTCTAACCTAAGACTCTGGTTCTATAGACAAAGAAGCTGAGCCCCAGGATGGGGAAGGACTCGTCCCTGGTCACAGAGCTAATTATCACAAGAGCCAAAGACTAATGTCCAAATATTCTGGCCCCCAGTCCAGGGCTCATTCTACAAAACTTACCAGGTCATTATAATCTGGTCACATATCACATATGATAAAATGTGCTTCCAACCCTGTCCCTTTGCTCATGCTGCCTCCTCAGCCCGGACGATCCCTCTGGGACCCTTCAACTTCCTTCTCTCTCAAGGTCAGCTGCCCAGAGAGAGTACCCAGATGTGACAATGCAGTTAAGTTGTATTCCCTCATATTGCATTTTACCAGGCTGGATTTAAGAGCTGTTTGCTAAAACAGCATTAAATAAATATTTTTAGTTACTAAATAAATTAAATAAAGCATTAAACATGGACATCTTAGATGCTCTTCATCCTTTAAGGCCAAACGCGAGCTCTGCGCAATGATCCCACCTTCTCCGAAGGCTGAGCAGCCCGAGAGCACTGGCCCGAGAGCACCGGCTGCCTCCGCTCCTCCACGGCAGTCAGTTCTCTTTCACGCGGCCACATTCTAAGATCCTGTAGAGAATAAATAATGTCTCATATTTCTATTTCTCAAAGTTCATGATTCACTAATTAGATGTAGATTCACAGATTTTAAGAGGTTCAGGGGGAGAAGACTGGAACCTAACGTTTATTCAGTATCAGATATTTTATATACACAGACACCACATAGTTTATTCTCATATAGTCAAATAAAATTTCTTTTTTTATTTGGGAAACTTGCATTTTTATGTAGGAAATTTGAAATTTTACAGCCTACATATAGTTTGGGGTTTTGTGCCTAGAACACCAACATACACACCAAATATCTATGAATCACCAAATATCTATGACTATCTTTAAAAAAATGCTTAGTTTCCCCAATTATCATGTGCCTACACTTTGCCAGTCAATTCTAAAGGTGGTGGGTGGAAAAGGCTAGCAAATGGCACCCAAAATGGCACCTGCCTGTGTGCTGGACGCTGTGGGAAGCACGGTGCATCAGGGAGACCACCGGGGCGGGGCGGGGCAGGGCCCGGCTGCAAGGCTGCAGCAGCACTGGGAGCCCGGCGCGGTGAACAGAAGCTCATCCACCGGCAGAGTTTAGTACACAAAGACATAAGATGTGTAATAAAACCTAACGAAAAGAGTCACTCTCACAGCCGCTGTCAGAGAAGCCTGAACTGGGCTGCCCTCTTTGGAGGATGATACGAACAGCTCATCAAAATGTCAAACGCACACACTCTTTAGTACAATTCTACTGATAAGATTTTGTCTATTAATCAACTGCAAAAGCATACAAGATATGTGAATAAGACCATTGGTTGTAACATGGCGTGTCATGTCAAAAAGTAAAAATCATCTAAATGTATACAGAAGAGCACTGTTCAAATAAATCATAGTTCAGCACAGAATGGAATACCATGCACCACTGAAACTAATGACAACTGCATCTCCAGGATACACACGCTTGAGCGCAAAAAAAGCAAGATATAGAACAAGAAAGAGAGTGTGGGCCCCTTTGAGATACGCGTGTGCATGTATGTGTGTATCATGTATGTCTATGTGCATATAGAGTTTGAGTTTTTCAGCTTTCTCTTTTTGTTTTTGATTCATATATAAATATGAATCAAAACAAGAAAACGTAAACAGTGGTCACACCTTTAGGAAAAGATTTGGGGGTTTAGTGTGTGGGTGAGTGACTACGGCAGAGAATTTACTTCTTATTTTCATACCTATCAATATTATTTGATTTTTTAACTATGTGATTGTACATTGAAAAATATTAATAAGTATTTTTTAAATTCTATGAAGAAACATAAAAGTATTAGTCTAGGAAGACATACATTGACATATTATCAGCCTCTAAAAATTACTAGATATTCAAGATATGAAATCACTGTCTCAAAAGCAGATGTTCAGAAAGCACCAAACTCTCCATTAGTCTGGCGTTTCCCGTGCTTAACCTGCCAGCGCTAGTTTGCTGGGCTGACGGGAAATGTCACTGTATCATCCTAAGGGTAACATGCAAAGTAAAGGATGCTATTGATATTTCACACAAAATTCAAACATGATTTTAATCACTGAACTCAAACACGACTGAACCCCTTTCTCTCCACAGTGCATGCAGCCGCAGATGTATTAAATTGATTACTGTACTAAACCATTAAATTCAACTAATGAAGATGGACACTGTCATTGGCAACAAGCCCCAAACTGACAGTGCCATGTGGAACTCATCCCGAATGCACATCTTTCTCGTTATCCTATGTGAGCATCCTTTAAAACAATTACATGTCCCAAACACCTCGAAACTTAAATTAGTAATATGGATTTGAAATATTTTCTTACTCTTGATCAAAAAAATCCATTTGCATGGAGATGCCATTAGACACCAGGAACAACACTGAACAGACACTTGTGGTAATCCAGCGGCGAGGGCCCCACATGAAAACAGCACCTATGTAGGTGGTGAGCGCTTCTGGAGTTCAGAAAAGGGAAAATCCCAACAAGGGGTGAAAATCATGGTAAAAACATTAGCATTAAATTAGAAACCAAGTGGGCTTTAAGAGAGAATTGAAATTTGTGCCAATACAGAAAGACAGAAGGTTAAACATTCAGGGTTTAGGGCAAGGTAAGCGAAGTGAGGAGGTGCAGTAATGATTTTAGCAGCGGGAAGTGAAATGATACTGAAGAAAGGCAGAAAACATGTTTGGAGAGGAACAGTGATGTTAAATATTAAACTAAAATATTTAAGAAATCTGCAGCAGCCACTATCAATTAACTACAGCACTGTTAATAGGTCAGACTCGTGCAGCTATTTCCCGAGGATCGTGGTTCTTAGGCATGAGGGTATACGGGACCCTCCTGGAGGGCTGGGTAATCTATAGCTTGCTGAGCCCCACCCAGAATGTCTGATTCAGCAGGTCTGGGGTGGGGCACAAGAATCTGCATTTCTAACAAACTCCCAGGTGATGCTGATGCTGCTGGTCCAGAGACCAGCAGAAGAACCACTAAGAATAACTTTGAACACATCATATACCCTCTTCACAGGAGGCATGCCACCGCAACCCAAAAACGCTGAGAACGGCATCCGTACATAACTTGAGACAGGTGCAGGCCTTCCCAAGTCTGGTCCAAGCAACCTCTGCGACAGCATGTGCTCTGGGGACAGTTAGAGCACACAGCTCTCAAGGAACTGGTCTAAGGGATGAAACCAGCCTGGACCCAGGAAGCCGGGCCTCAGCCCCATGTTAACCACCCACCTCCCAGTGAGGCTCATCCTGAGGAAACAGCTCTGTAGCTTGACACAGACTTATATTTAACATCTTAAAACCAACCAGGGACCAGACTGTCACTTGACACATTTCACTGAAGGCCTGGAGTTCATCAACCCACACCTAACCTGGCATCAAACCAAAGCACGTATCACATTGTGTCACTTCATTAACAGTGTAATGTGGAAATGCATAACCACACCCACACGAAGACCTCAAAACTCACATCCAAATAAATGATGAGAGCCCATGAGATCACTAATGAGAACACAAACAATGGCCCACTAACCCCAATACAGACACCAAGCAGGTCTCCTGGTCACTTCTGCCCACATTTAAATTTGCAGGAATAAAAAAAGTTATTATAAGGAAACAGCACATGTAACTAGAGGCGTGATGCATGATTATGCCCTCCAGCTGCTGAGATGTACCGTAAGGTATTTTTTAGATGTGATTAATATTTAAACAGTAGACTTTGAATAAAGCAGATTACCCTCCATAATGTGGCTGGGCCTCATCCAATCAGTTGAAGGCCTTATGAGAAAAAAGACTGACCTCTTCCCAGGAAGAGAGAATTCTGCTCCAGAATGCCTTTGGACTCGAGACTGCAACAAGTCTCTTCGGGGTCTCCAGCCTGCCAATCTGCCTGTCCATTTCAGACTTGTCAGCCCAAACAACTGCATGAGTCAACTCCTTCAAATCAATCTCTCTCTTCTTGTATACAAAATATACATAATATATATGTATATGTTAATTGATCATTATCAAGTAGGAACAGATTGTGAATAGACACTGTCACAGAACTGTCAACGACTCCTATTGGTTCTGCTTCTCTGGAGAACCCTGACAAATACACCCCCGACAGGCCATAATCTCCATCCCTTACTGGATAATAATCAATTACCTCCATCCCGTGAACCCCAGGCCACCGAAGCGCCACTGGGCGGGCCACTGAAATGTCCTGAATTCATCTTCTGCCTGTACTCCTGTTGACTCTGACCGCCTCCGATCTCCTGCTCCAGTCAGTCCACAGGCCTTGCAGTCCTCCGGAACACCACGTGCCTGCTGCTTCTCAGCCCACACTGCCGCTGGCCCCTCAAGCTAGGAACACCCTCCCACCGCCCACCTCTCCCTCTTTCAGCCTCTCTAGTTCTTACCCATCCTTCATGACTCAACTAAAAGGGACTTCCTCCCCTTGAGAAAAGCCTTCCTTGCTTACCTCCTGCTCCCAGTGGGTGGGTGTGTCTTACCTAAAACTCACCGTACCTGTGTTTGTCTTTGCCACAGCATTCAGCACTCTGTACTCTATTTTTTATTTGCAGATATGTCTTCCCTTAGGAGGCTGCAGGCTTCCTGACTCCGGCACGTGTGAGTTACTGACCCTTGTCTACAGGGACCAGCTCACAGTGGACTCTCAGTGAGTATCCATCTCCGGGAACTGCAAAAGCATGTTTCTGAAGTACAAAGAAGCCTCAAACCCCGTAAGTTCAACGGCTATTAGTCTCGATCTACACATTACTCCTTCTAGAATGCTGCACGACTAGAGTGAGCGTACTTCTCGAACTCAACAACTCCTTCTTTTTCTTTCATATACCAAAATACCCAAAACAAACAAAAACACTTCCTCATTATCTGTCTGCTTCCAGTCAGATGGTATTTATGTCCTTAAGACAGGGACTTACACTAAATTCGCTAACGTTCCATTCATTTTGTAGGGCGTGAATACAATTTATCATTCCTAGTTCCCAGTAATACCCTGAACATTACACAAACAAACAGTTTCGACTGGTCCTTTAGCAAAGGCTTCCTGCACGAGACCTCAGCACTGCGAGGCTGGTTTGCATTTCACAACTAACAACGCCCCACAGCTTGTCAGACTAAAATCATCTGGCTACTGAAGCTTTTCTCCTGGCCATCAAAGTGATCGGCATTGCTAGTCCCTGGTAATTATCTCAATAACTCTGATTGTTTTAAAAAAAAGACAAAACAAGAAAGCCTGAATTTATATTATTATGTATTGGAAAAAAGATGAAAATTTTTTACACTGAAGAGAAGTTTCAAAGTACAATTTAGCAACAAGTGGATTCCCCTTAGATTTAGAAATAATAAAGCAAAAATATAAAAGGTACTTAACAGGCCATATAAGATATTGCCACTAGACAAAAAGGAATCAGATACAATACTCCATCAAATACAATACAAAGGAGATGGATGATACGTAGACAGATGATAGATAGACAGACAGATACATAGATAGATACATAGACAGACAGATACATAGACAGATAGGTGGTAGACAGGCTGACACTCAGAAAGACAGACACCCAGGGAGGTTTTACGTAATCCTTTCACATGTCAATTTGCAGGACATATTCTAACCAAACAAATAGGATGCTTGTTTTGATATAAATTTCACCAGATATCCTTGGCACAGTATGAAATACATGGATTATTCCGATTGTCCCTGATATGTGAGGGCTCCAAATGTTACATCAGCCACACGCCTCCTTGCTGAGTTTTGAAGAAATAAAACAATTTTCGAGCCAAGGAAGAATAGCATCAGATGACACACAAGTTATTTCAAGCAGTTTTAATTAAAGAACTTTCGAAATAGTATTTTACATTTAAAAAAACAAGACAGGTAAGTATATGTAAATGATTTGTATTTCTGCAGAAAATTTGGAAATAGTACACTGCTATGTCAAGTTAATCCTCTTAGTCAGTTTGACTTTCCTCCATGGTTAGTAGAATTTCGTGTCTGCACATTGCCAGATACTTGTCTTACTGACCTCCTAATTAAACAGATGAATTAGAGTGTTATTTGGAAAGCAAATGAACAGTTTCAATACTTCAAATTAAAGGACTTTATAAACAGCAAAAATAATTCACTGTTTGCCTATGTCCAGTTGCTATTTGGTATTTCTTTCAAAAAATATTTATTGATCACCTATTATCATCAAGTTACTTTCAGAATATAAGGATGACTCATCAGACATTCTAGCAAGGGAGACAACTAAAGTAGCCACGTGCCCTATCTAACCAAGGGTAGTGCTGCCTTACGCCTCCCATCCTGGCGTAATTATTTATAGCACTGCCTTTCACTCCTAAAATTGTTCCAGTTTAAACAATAAATCTTATGGCCACTGTACGGCTAAGAAACGTACGTAAATTAACACGAAACATGATGATGCCATTAAAGAATTACAAATGGCCATTCACATAGTGTTCGTGGAAGGAAGTGCACGCCCCACAGAGCTGAGTTCTAGCCGCTTCTAGGGTGTTGCAGAGGATTTAAAGTGAATTTAGCACCAAAATATCAAATACAAATGTCTGACCATTGCATTGATTTCCCACTACTTCACAAGTGTCACTAGGCTAAAATGTATTCACCCAGTTGCTACTCGATGTTAATCATACCTAGTAGTGGGTGTTTGAACAAATTAATAAATAATTACAAATGAATGCATTTTGATAACTTCTGCACAAATTATTGCTCCTGCTTAGTTATATTAATAATAATAGCTAATGTTACCTGGGTATTCATATGCACCTGGCATAGCCATAATCCCTTTACATACAGACTTTCAACTGATATTTATTAATGCTTATGATAAAAAAACGCTTTCTCACCATTATCACCCACATGTCACAGACAAGGAAACACCGAGGGGATAAGTAACCTGCCCAAGATTACAGAACAAACGAGCACAGGCGGCCCCGCTCCCCACCCTCCTCCAAGCCCCCGCCGCCCGCTTTAGTCGAGTCGAGAGCCACCCACGCCCCTCGGTTTTTCATCTTACCCTTATTATTTATTGTAAAATCTTAACAAATTACAGTTAAAACTGTACTTACTGTGCCCTCATGTGTCTTACATAATGCCTTATGAGCACAGCACAGGAAGTCCCAATATTCAGGGTCCAAAGGGTATCACACAGGGTTGTCTGAAACCGGAAGTGTTATCAACAGGCACCTCCCTAGATATATCTTCAATTTGAGTCCTTTCCGTGGCCAGTCCAGCTATAATAAAAATCAGATAATCAGAAGCATATTCCTTTTCCTTCTCTCCCTCTCTCCCTCCCTCCCTCTCTCTCTCACACACACAGGCACAGCAGCAGTCCAGAGAGACAAGCCTCAGGGAATATTAGCACAGTAATAAGTCTGGTAAGTTTATCTTAGGGTTTACCTATCTGAATTCTTTCTAGAACAATATTTGACATTTTACACTCCATTCAAAAATGGGTAACATAGATAAATATTTTCTATCTCCTTAGAACACAGTATCTCTTAAGAGGTTTGTTCCATACTGAGGTCTCCAAACTTGAGCAAGCTAAGTTTCCAAAAGTTCACTCTAGAGAACTTCCTGCCAAGATGGCACGGAATAGCCTTGCTTTGTGATACCCCTTTGCTGTAAACAAAGAACAAAGCCTTTAAAATATACACTGAATAAGCCTTGTAAACCTGCAGCAAATCAGAAACAAAGTGACAAGCAAGGCTAAAACCTTCAGTCCACTGAGCTCCAGAGGAAGAAAAAGGCAGAGGAAGCCCGGAGCCCAGGGGTCAACATAAGATGGGCGCTGCAGCCAGTTGTACCCCTTCAAGTCAGGAGATGGCGAGAGGCTCCACCAGCCACAAATGTGAGCTGAGTGGAACTTCCGCCACAAACGCCTAGAGCTCCGGGTGACAGCAGTGAGTCTAAGAAGGCAGGAAGGGCAACACGCACTCCTGACCAGGATGTGGGCCCCAGGGAACCAGGCAGGGGTGACCACAAAACCAAAAAGCCAGGAGAAAGTGGGCACACACGGAATGAGAAAACAAGGTCCTCCCACTCAGTGTGCCTGAAAATCAAAATTCAAAACCACATACAGAAACCAAAGGCTAAAAAAGACAGCAAGTAAAATCAGCCGCTGGAGGAAGAAGTCACCCTGATGAAATTTAAACTACAAAGAATACTGACAAATATTCCTAAGTAAATAAGTTCAAGATGCTCAAAACGACAAATGAAAAAAGATCGCAAATGAACAAGAAATTATGAACAATAATACAAGGAAGTAAAGCAAAAAGAGTTGGAAATGAAATAAGTTTAAACATTAGCAATTTAAAGTGTGGTCAATAAGATATACGAACCTGACACACTTTTAGCTAGACACACCATGAAAAAGAGAAGATTCAGTTACTAAAACTAGAATGAGAGAGAGTACATCAGCACTGACCTTAGAGAAATCAAAAAGCTTCTAAGGGAATACTATGAAAATTGTATGTGGATAAATTAGATAGCTTGCATGAAATCCCTAAAAAGACACAAATTACTGAAAATTAATCAAGAAGAAATAGAAAATCTGAATTTTCTTATAACAAGTAAAGAAATAAAAATAGCAATTTTCAGACTTCCCAAAAAGAAAAGCCCAGGCCCAGACGACTTACACCAAATATTCAAAGAATTAATACCTATCCTTCACAGACTCTTCCAAAAAAGAGAAAAGAGGAAGGAATACTTCCAGTTCATTCTATGAGACCAGTATTGCCAATTCCAAAACAGACAGAGATATCACATGGAAAAAAACTACAGACCAGGATCCCTTACGAATATAGATTCAAAATACCTCAACAAACTGAATCCAGCAACATATAACAGGATTATACAACATAACTAGGAATGCAAGGTTAGTTTAACATTAGAAAATCAATTGATGTATTACACCATATTAAGAGATTTAAGGACAAAAACCACATAATCATATCAATAAAAACAGAAAAGTCTTTTAACAAAAGTTATACCCTTTAAAAGTTAAGAAACCTCTCAATAAAATAGAAACAGAAGCAACTTCCCAAAGCTGATAAAGAGCATTTATGAAACACCTACAACTAACATCATTCTCAGCGATCAAAGACCGAAACCTTCTCCCTAAGATCACAAACAAGGCAAGGAATTCTGCTGTCACAGCAGAATTTAATTTAATAACGTGCGGAAGTTTCTAGTGGGGGCAGTTAGGCAAGAAAAAGAAATAAAAGGCATCTAAATGGGAAAGGAAGAAGTAAAACTCTCTCTGTTAACGATGACATGATCTAGTACGTAAAAAATCCTAAGGAATCAACTAACAAAACTATTAGAACTAATAAATGAATTTACAAGGTTGCAGGATAGAAGGTCAATATAAAAAAATCAGTTGTATTTCTATACACAAGCAAATAACAAACCAAGAATAAATTAAAACAATCCTGTTCATAATAGAATCAAAAGATAAAATACATACAAATTTAACAAAAGAAGTCTAAGATGTGTAAAATGGAAACTACAAAACACTGTTAAAAGAAATTAATGAATGATATTCCTTGTTAATGGGTTGGAAGACATTAATTTTAAGATGGCAATATTCCCAAAATTAACGAACAGATTAAATGCAATATCTATCAAAATCCCAAGTGACTTTTTTGCAGAAATTGATTAATCAATCCTAAACTCTTATGGCAATGCAAAGAACCCAGAATAGCCAAAACAATCATGAAAAAGAAGAAAGTTAGAGGACTCACACTTCCTAATTTCAAAGCTTACTACAGAGTAATTGTGACAGTGTGGTACTGGCATAAAGCCAGACATATAGACCAGCTGAACAGAATGATGTTCCAGAAATAAACCCATACATCTATCGTTAATTAATTTTCAACAAGGGTGCCCACTGGGGAAAGAACAGTCTTTTTCAATAAAAACGGTGCTGGGACAACTGGACAAGCACATGCAAAAGAATGAAGCTGGATCCTTACCTTACACCATATACAAATATTAATTCAAAATGGACCACAGACTTAAATGTAAGAGCTAAAACTATGAAATTCTTAAAGAAAACAAAGGAGTAAATCTTCATAACCTTTGGTTAGGTAATGGCTTCTTGGATATGACACCAAAAGGACAAGTGACAAAAGAAAAATTGGTAAAGTAGACTAAATGAAAATTAAAACCTTTTCTGCTGTAAATGATAACTGTCAAGAAAGTTAAAGGACAACCTACAGAATGGGAGAAAATATTTGAAAATCACATATCTAAAGGAAGATAATTTGAACATTTTCTCTAGAAAAAGACATTGAACAGCAAAGAATTTGAACAGGTATTTCTCTAGAAGAAGATGTACAAATGGCCAATATGCACATGAAAAGATACTCAACATCATTAATCATTAGGGAAATGGAAATAAAAAACACAAGATATCACTTCACATCCACTAAGACAGCTATAATCAAAAAAGACAGACAGTAATAAGGATGTGGAGAAAATAGACTTCATATATTGCTAGTAGAATGTAAAATGGTGTAGCCACTTTGGAAAATAATTTGGCAGTGCCTCAAAATGTTAAAGTGAACCAGCGATTCCATTCCTAGGCATATATCCAAGAGAAATGAAAACATATGTCTAAACAAAAACTTGCACACGAATGTTCACAGCAGCATTATTCATAATAGCCCAAAGTGGAAACAACCCAAAGTCCATCAACTGATGAGTGAATGAACAAAATGTGGGGTTTCTATACAACATGGAATACTATTCAGGAAGAAAAAGAAATGATGCACTGATAAATGGATGAACCTTGAAATGGGAAGTGACTGTTAATGGATATTGGGTGTCTTTCAGAGGCTACAGAATGTTCTAAAATTACACTGTTATGATGATTGCACAACACTGTGAATATACTAAAAAGCCTTGAATTGTATGCTTTAGATGTGTGAATCATACACTACCTGAATTTTATCTCACTAAAGCTCCTTTAAAATGCAGTCATTGATACCAAAAAAAGAAAACTGGAAAAGCAAAATACATTGAGACTAGACACAGTCCAAAAGATTATAAGTAAATTCCAAGATGGGACTGAAGAAAACAGGGATAAGAGCTTAAGAAAATTTTTTTAGTGAGACAAAAGAAATGTACTGGCACCCAATATTGTGAAGATGACAATAATTCTGAAATTAATTTACAAGTCTATGCATTCCAGTCAAAATTCTAATATCATTTTCTGGTGGAATTTGTCAAGCTTTTCCTAAAATGAAGAAACAAAAGACAAAAAAACTAACCTAAGAACAGCTATGTGAAAATATTTACCTTATCATCTTATTATGAAGCAATAGTTATTAAGGCAGTGTGATACTTGTACAGAGATAGGCTAACAGAGCAAGGAGACAGATGAGAGAGCCCTAAAAAAGAAAGGTATACATGAAAACTTGATTATCAGAGGAGGTATAATGTCAGCTGTGAACTTTTCATATATGGCCTTTACTAAATTGATAAAAGTAAATCTTTTTATAACTGATTTGTTGATAGATTTATCATAAAAGTGTTTTGAATTCTGTCAAATGCTTTTTGTGCGTCTATTGAGATGATCATGTGATTTTTATCTTTCATTCTGTTAATGTGCTGTCTCACATTAATTGATGTTAGCATGTTGCACCATCCTTTTATCTCAGGCATAAATCCCACTTGTTCATAGTGTATGACCCTTTTAACGTGCTGTTTCATTCAGATTGCTTATATTTTGTTGAGGATTTTTCCTTCTATATACATCCAGGATATTGGCCTATATGTTTCTTTTCATGTCTTGTCTTTGGCTTTGGTATCAAGGAAATGGCCTCATAAAATGAGTTTGGAAGTATTCTCTTCTGTTCAATTTTTTGCAAAAGTTTGATAAGGAATGGCATTAATTCTTACTTAAATGTTTGGAAGAATTCACCAATGAAGCCATCTGGTCCCAGGCTTTTCTTCACTGGGAGTTTTTTGATTACTGATTCAGTCTCCCTAGTAGTTATAGATCTGTTCTGTTTATTCATGAGTTAGTCTTGGAAGGTTGTATGTCTCTAGGGATTTATCCAATTCTTATAGGTTATTCAGTTTGTTGTTGCAATCATGGTAGTCTCCTGTGATCCTTTTTATCTCTGTGGCATCAGATGTAATGTCCCCTCTCTCATTTCTGATTTCATTTGGTCTGCTCCCTGTTTCATAATTAGTTTAACAGCTAAGGATTTGTCAATTTTATTTATTTATTTTGTGGGGAGGTGGTCGTGGAGACTACTGACTTTAATTTTTTTCCCCTTTATTTTTTTTTATTGTAGTAATATAACGTTATACAACTTTCAGGTGTACATCATAATATATGTTGCATTCTGTGTAGATTACATCATGTTCACCATCCAAAGGCTAATTATAATCCATCCCCACACACATGTGCCTCATCACCCCTTTCAACCTCCCCCCCACCCCCCGCTGGTAACCACCAATCCAATCTGTGTTGCTATGTGTTTCTTTGTCATGGTTTTAATCTTAAACTTGTGAGTGAGATCATACGGTATTTGACTTTCTCCCTCTAACTTATTTCACGTAGCATAATACCCTCAAGGTCCATCCATTTTGTCACAAATGACTGCATTTCATAATTTTTCATGACTGAGTCATAGTCCATTGTGTATATATACCACGTGTTCCTTATCCATCCATCCCTTGATGGGCACCCCAATTGCTTCCAAGTCTTGGCTATTGTGAATAAGGCTGCAATAAAGATAGCGGTGCATGTATCTTTATGCATTAGTGTTTTCAAGTTCTTTGGATAAATACCCAGCAGTGGGATAGCTGGATCATACGGCAGATCTATTCTTAATTTTCTGAGGAAACTCCATACTGTTTTACACAGTGGCTCCACCAGTTTACACTCCCACTAGCAGTGTACAACAGTTCCCTTCTCTCCACATTCTCTCCAACACTTGTTTCCTGTCTTCTTGATTATAACTATTCAGACCAGAATGAGGTGATAACTCACTGAAGTTTTGATTTGCATTTCCCTGATAGTTAATGATGTTGAATATGTTTTCATGTGCCTATTGGCCATCCATATATCGTGTTGGAGAAATCTCTGTTGAGATCTTTTGTCCATTTTTTAATGGAGTTGTTTTCTTTTTTATTGTTGAGACATATGAGTTCTTTGTATATTTTGGATATTAACCCTTTATCTGATATATGGTTTGCAAAAATCTTCTCCCAATTATTAGATTGTCTTTTCATTTTGTTGATGGTTTCCTTTGCTGTGCAGCTTTATAGTTTGATGTAGTCCCATTTGTTTATTTTTTCTTTTGTTTCCCTTGCCCGGTCAGACATGGTACTTGAAAATATGCTGCTATGACGGATGTAAAAGAGTGTACTGCCTATGTTTTCTTCCAGAAGTTTCATGGGTTCAGGTCTTACATTCAAGTCTTTAATCCATTTTGAGTTGATTTTTGTGTATGGTGTAAGAAAATGGTCTACTTTCATTCTTTTGCATGTGGCTGTCCAGTTTTCCCAACACCATTTATAGAAGAGACTCTCCTTTCTCCATTGTATGCTCTTGGCTCCCTTGTCGAATATTAGCTGTCCATAAACATGTGGGTTTACTTCTGGGCTCTCAATTCTGTTCCATTGATCCGTGTGTCTGTTTTTGTGCCAGTGCCATGCTGTTTTCATGACTGTGACTTTGTAGTATATTTTGAAATCAGGGAGTGTGATTCCTCCAGCTTTCTTCTTTTTTCTCAGGAATCTTTTGGCTATTCAGGATCTTTTGTTGTTCCATATAAATTTTAGGATTCTTTGTTCTATTTCTGTGAAAAATGTTGTTGGAACTTTGATCAGGATTGCAATCAATCTACAGATTGTTTTAGGAAGTAAGGACATATTAACTATGTTAATTCTCCCAATCCAAGAGCACGGAATATCTTTCCATATCTTTGTGTCTTCTTCAATTTCTTTCAACAACGTCTTATAAGTTTCAGTGTACAGATCTGTCTCCTCTGTGGTTAAGTTAATTCCTAGGTATTTTATTCTTTTTGTTGCAATTGTAAATGGGATTGTATTCTTTATTTCTCTTCCGCTGCTTCATTGTTAGTGTATAGAAATGCAACTGATTTTTGTATGTTGACTTTGTATCCTGTGACTTGGCTGTATTCATTATTTCTAAAAGTTTTCTAGTGGACTCTTTAGGGTTTTCTATATATAAAATCATGTCATCTGTAAATAGTGACAGTTTCACTTCTTCTTTTCCAATTTGAATCCTTTTTGTTTCTTTTTCTTGCCTGATTGCTCTAGATAGAACTTCCAATTCCAATCTATGTTAAATAAGAGTGGTGACAGTGGGCATCCTCGTCTGGTTCCTGTTCTTAGAGAGATAGCTTTCAGTTTTTCTCTATTGAGGATGATGATAGCTGTGGGTTTGTCATGTATGGCCTTTATCATGTTGAGGTATTTTCCTTCTACATCCATTTTATTTAGAGTTTTTATCATAAATGTATGCTATATCTTGTCAAATGCTTTCTCTGCATCTATTGAGATGATCATGTGATTTTTATTCTTCATTTTGTTAATGTGCTGTATCACATTGATTGATTTGTGGATGTTGAACCATCCCTGCATCCCTGGAATAAAACCCACTTGATCATGATGTATGATCTTTTTAATGTATTGTTGTATTTGATTTGCTAGTATTTTGTTGAGGATTTTTGCATCAATCTTCTTCAGTGATATTGGTCTGTAGTTTTCTTTTTTTGTGTTGTCCTTGTCTAGTTTTGGTATCAGGATAATGCTGGCTGCATAGAATGAGTTAGGAAGGCTCCCCTCCTCGTCAATGTTTTGGAAGAGTTTAAGAAGGATAGGTATTAAGTCTTCCTTGAATGTTTGGTAGAATTCACCAGGGAAGCCGGCTGGTCCTGGAGTTTTATTTTTTGGGAGGTTTTTGATTACTGTTTCGATCTCCTTACTGATGATTCGTCTATTCAAATTCTCTACTTCTTCTTGATCCAGTTTTGGAAGGTTGGATGATTCTAAGTATTTATCCATTTCTTCTAGATTACCCAATTTGTTGGCATATAGCATTTCATAGTATTCTCTTATAATCTTTTGTATTTCTGAGGTTTCCATTGTAATGTCTCCTCTTTCATTTCTGATTTTATTTATTTGAGCCTTCTTTTTTTTCTTGCTTAGTCCAGCTAACCATTTGTCAATTTTGTTTATCTTTTCAAAGAACCAGCTCCTGGTTTCATTAATTTTTTCTATTTTTTTTTTTTAGTCTCTATTTCATTTATTTCTACTCTGATTTTTATTATTTTCTCCCTTCTGCTGATTTTGGTCTTTGCTTGTTCTTCTTTGTCCAGTTTATTTAGGTTCACTGTTAGATTGTTTCTTTCGGATTTTTCTTGTTTGTTGAGGTAGGCCTGAATTGTTATCAGCTTCCCTCTTGGAACTGTTTTTGCTGTATTCCATAGATTTTGGCATATCATATTTTCATTTGTCTCCAGGTACTTTTTTATTTCTCCTTTGATTTCTTCATTTACCCAATCATTGTTCAGTAGCATTTTGTGTAATCTCCACATTTTTTGTGGCTTTTCTGATTTTCTTCCTGTAGTTCATTTCTAGTTTCGTACCCTGGTGGTCAGAAAAGATGCTTGGTATTATTTCAGCCTTCTTTATTTATTGAGACTTGTTTTGTGGCCTCATGTGATCAATCCTGGAGAATCTTCCATGTGCATTTGAAAAGAATGTGTATTCTGTCGGTTTTGGATGGAATGTTCTATATAGATCAACTAAGTCCCTGTGACCTAATGTGTCATTTAAGGCCAATGTTTCCATATCGATCTTCTGTTCGGATGATCTATCTATTGGTGTAAGTGGAGTGTTAAAGTCTCCTGTTATTAGACCCTCATCTTTCCCATGCACAAAAATAGACTCAAAATGGACCAAAGACTTGAAGGTAAGACCTGAAACCATACAGCTTCTGGAAGAGAATATAGGCAGTGCACTCTTTGACATCAGACTTAAAAGGATCTTTTCGAATACCATGTCCACTCAGACAAGGGTAACAAAAGAAAAAATAAACAAGTGGGACTTCATCAGACTAAAGAGCTTTTGGAAGGCAAAGGAAACCAAGATCAAAATGATACAACAACCCACCAACTGGAAGAATATCTGTGCAAATCATATACCAAATAAGTGATTAACCTCCGTAATATATAAAGGGCTCCCACAAATGAACTACAAAAAAACAAACAACTCAAACAAAAAGTGGGCAGGAGATATGAACAGACATTTTTCCAAAGAAGATATACAGATAGGCAATAGACACATGAAAAGATGCTCAACATCATTAATCATCAGGGAAATGCAAAACAAAACTACACTTAGATAGCATCTTACATCCAGTAGAATGGCTATAATCACCAAGACAAAAAACAAAAAATGTTGGAGAGGGTGTTGAGAAAAGGGAACCCTCATCCACTGCTGGTGGGAATGAAAACTGGTGTAGCCATTGTAGAAAACGGTATGGAAATTTCTCAAAAAATTAAAAATAGAAATACCATATGACCCAGCTATTTCACTATTGGGTATTTACCCAAAGAACTTGAAATCAACAGTTAAAGGAGACTTATGCACTCCTATGTTCACTGCAGCACTATTCACAATAGCCAAGACATGGAAGCAACCCAAGTGCCCATCGACTGATGATTGGATAAAGAAATTGTGGTATATACATACAATGGAATACTACTCAGCCATAAAAAAGATGAATCATCCCATTCACAACCACATGGATGCCCCTTGAGGGCATCATGTTAGGCAAAATAAGCCAGACGGAGAAAGACAAACACCATCTGATTTCACTCATATGTGGAATGTAAACAAACTTACAGGCAAAGAGAATAAATGAGTGGTTACCAGGGGAAGGATGATGGAGGGTGGGCACAAGGGGTGAAGGGACACACTTATATGATGTATGACAAATAACAATATACAACTGAAATCTCACTATGTTATAAGCTATTATGACTACAATACAAAAATAAATAAGAAAGGTAAAAAGTCTCCCACTATTATTGTGTTACTGTCTATTTCTCCTTTTCTGTTTGTTAATAATTGCTTTCTATATTTAGGTGCTCCTACGTTGGGTGCGTAGATAGTTACAAGAGTTATATCCTCTTGTTGGATTGTTCCCTTCATCATTGTGTAGTGCCCTTCCTTGTCTCTTGTTACAGTTTTTGTTTTAAAGTCTATTTTGTCTGATATAAATATTGCTACCCGAGCTTTGTTTTCTTTGCCATTTGCATGGAGTATCGTTTTCCAACCCTTCACTTTCAGATTGTGAGTGTCTTTAGGTCTGAAGTGTGGCTCTTACATGCGGCACATGTATGGGTCTTATTTTTTATCCAATCGGCCACCCTATGTCTTTCGATTGGAGCAGTTAGTCCATTGATACTTAAAGTAGCTATTGATAAAAATGTATTTATTGCCATTTTGTTACTTTTTTATGGGTGTTTTAGTACTTCTTCTCTGTTCCTTCTCCTTCCTTTCCTCTCTTCCTTGTGGTTTCATGGATTTCTTTAGTAATATGTTTGATTTCTTTTCTCTTACTTATTTGTTTACTTATTATAGGTTTCTGGTTTTTGATTACCATGAGGTTCATATGTAATAGTCTATGTATATAGAAATCTATATTGATTTGATAGTCTCTTTAGCTTGACCTCCTTCTAAAAGTTCTACTTTTACTCCCCTCCTCCCACATTTTATGTTTTTGGTATCACATCATATCTTATTTTTGAGTGTCTATCCATTATGCTCTTATCATTAAAATAGGTAATATTGCTTTTGTCTTTTAACCTACATATTATCTTCATAGGTGGTTAATCTGCTACCTTTACTATATTTTTGCCTTTACCAGTGATTTTATTGCCTGTTTTTGGGGGGTTTTCCTTGATAATTTTCTTATATTTATTTGTGGTCTTCTCTTTCCCAATTAAATAAGTCCCTTCAGCATTTCTTGTAGAACTGGTTCCTTGGTGATAATAAACGCCTTTAATTTTTGCTTGTCTGGGAAGCTCTTTATCTCTTCTTCCATTCTGAATGATAACCTTGCTGGATAGAGTATTCACGGCTGGAAGTTTTTTCCTTTCTGCATTTTAAATAAGTCATGCCACTCTCTTCTAGCCTGTCGGGTTTCAGCTGAGAAGTCCACTGATAGCCTTATGGGCTTTCCTTTGTATGTCACTTGTTGCCTTTCTCTTGCAGCTTTTTGGATTCTCTCTTTATCTTTAATTTTGGATATTTCAATTATAATGTGTCTTGGTGTGGGCCTCTTTGGGTTTATCTTGTTTGGTGTTCTTTGTGCTTCCTGTCCTTGGATGTCTGTTTCCTTCCTTAGATTAGGAAAGTTTTCAGCTGTTATTTTTTCAAATGGATTCTCTGCCCATTTGTCTCTCTCTTTTCCTTCTGGGGCATCTATAATATGAATGTTAGTGCACTTGATGTTGGCCCAGACTTAGACTGTCCTCATTCTTTTTAATTCTTTTTTCGTTGATCTGTTCAGCTTGGGTGATTCCCTCTAGTCTTTCGTCCAGCTTGCTGATCCATTCCTCTGTATCATCTACTCTGCTGTTGAGTCCCTCTAGGGAATTTTTTCATTTCCAGTATTGTATTCTTTATTTCTGATTCGTTCTTTTTTATATTTTCCAATTCTTTGTTGACATTCTCACTGTGTTCCTCCAGTCTTCTCCCAAGATCAGTGAGCATCCTTATGAGTTTCTGTTTGAACTCTTTGTCAGGTAGATGGCTTATTTCTGTTTCATTTAGTTTTCTTGGGTTTTGTCCTATTTCCTTGCTTGGAATGTATCCCTTTGCCTCCTCATTATGCCTCTTTCTCTGTGCTTATCTCTGTGCATTAGATGAGTCAGCTGTGTCTCCTGATCTTGGAGAAGTGGGCTTATGTAAGAGATGCCTTTTGAGGCCTAGCAGTGTGCTTCCCTCTCATCACCAGTCCAAATGTTCCAGGAGAGACCCCTGTGTGGGCTGCCTGTTGCCTTCTGGTGTGGCAGAGTTGCTCTTACTGCAGGTATCCAGGGAGTCTAGTCTTTCCCTCCCTGGTAGGCTCTTTGTAAATTGGGTTTGGGGAGCCCCAGCACCATTGGCTACAAGGTTTAATATCACACTTCTGTTGCAGTTTTTTCTGATAATTGAGTAGGTACCCAGTATAGCTTGTTGCTTGGTTCAGGGGCTTACAGTTGCCGTACACCCCAGGCCTGCAAGGCTGTTGTCAGCTCTCTCAGGATTGCAGCTGAGTGGGGCTGGACCCAGGCATGGGAGCACCCAACTGTTTCAGGCTTTGGAAGGTGGGGCTGACCCCCTTTGTGGCTATTGGTGAAGCACAGGTTTCCTGCCACTGATGAGGCCCAGCCCCTGTAGGTCCACACACACCCTCAACACAGCCATGGTCCATGCACACTTCTCAACCCCCTGGAGCGTACCCAGTCACCCTACTGCAGAGGCCCCCACCTAACGCCCCCCACAGTTCACCTGGTCCTCACACAGGTCCTGACCCCCGGAGGCAGACACACTTACCCACTTGTAGAGGACCAAGACACCCAATCAATGCAGGCCCACAAGTAGCCTAAGGGCTTGCTGCTGGGTGGAGCCGGTCCCTAGGGTGGGCTGCCTGCCCTGGCTGAACTGGATTAAATCTGTGCTCTAGTGGGTGTGGCAGACTCCTGGGTTATCAGCCCAGGGGAAGAACCTCAATGGTGCCTCTCAGTGTCTGTGTCAGCATGCCCGTTACTAGGGCACAACAATGGCCCCCACCAGTGTCTCAGTCCCTGGAGAGGTCTCACCTCTTGCCTGGATGCACCCAGAGCCCACCAGGTGAGTCTCTTTTCACCAAAGGACTGTGTAGCTTTCTTTTTGGAGATTTTAGGTTCCTCTCTGAGATGAATGAATTTGTGTGTGCAGCCTTTAAGAGCCGGGTTTTTTCTGCTTCCATTCAATAGCTTCTCTGGGGGTGTCCCCGTTGCAGTTAACAGCCAGCGAAGCCAGATACTAGGACACTGGTCTCAGTTGTGCTGAGTCTGAAGGATGCTTACAGCTGTAACACACCCCCGCTAAGGTCCCCACTTCTCCAGGAGGGCTGTGTACCTTAGGGTGGCTCCCCCCACCCCGGCTGGCTGTAAAGCTCTGCCACACCAAGGTGGCTTTTTTCTCTTCAGAAGGAATTTCTGCCTCTTGTGCCTCAGTCAGGACTGTCCCTTGCTGTGGGGGTTCTTATCCAGTTTTCAGTTCTCTCTCTAGGTTAATTTTTCCAAGAACAGTGGGAACCTGGTTGCGTTTGTGGGAGAAGATGAGTTCAGAGTCTGCCTACACTGCCATCTTGACGAGATCTTTATCTTTTAAAAAAATCAACTCAGTTTCATTGATTTTCTATTGTTCTTTCTATTTCCTATCTTGTTTATTTCTGCCCTACTCTTCATTATTTTCTCCCTTGTACTAACTTTGAGCTTAGTTTATTCTTCTTTTCCTGGGTCCTTGGGGTGTAACAGTTAGCTTGTTTATTCGAGATCTTTCTTCTTTTTTAATATCGGCATTTATCACAGTAAAATTCCATCTTAGTACTGCTTTTGCTGTGTCCCATAACTTCCAGCATATTGTGTTTTCATTTTCACTTGTCTCGAGGTATTTTCTAATTTCCTTTTTGATTTCTTCTCAGCCCCAACGATTGTTCAAGAGTGTTATTTAATTTCTACATATTTGTGAATATTCCTGTTATTTCTGCTACCAATTTCTACCTTCACTCCACTGTGATCAGTAAAGATACTGGGTATGATTTCAATAATTTTAAATTTGTTAAGGCTTGTTTTGTGACCTAACCTATGATTTATCCTGGAGAAAGTTCCATGTGCACTTGAGAAGAATGTGCATTCTGCTGCTGTTGGGTAGAATGTTCTGAATTTGTCTGTTAGGTCCATTTGGTCTACAGTGTTGTCTATGTCCTCTGATTCCTTATTGATCTTCTGTTTGGAAATTCTATCCATTATTTAAAGAGGGATTTTGAAGTCTCCTATTACTACTGTTATTGTTGTCTGTTTCACTCTTCAGTTCTGTCAATGTTTGCTTCACAGGTTTATGTGCTCTGATGTTAGGTACATAAATATTTATAACTGTTATAGCTTCCTGGTGGGTTGACCCTTTCATCACTAAATAATACTCTTCTTTGTCTCTTGTGACAGTTTTGAATCTAAAGTCTATTTTGTCTGATATTAGTATAGCCAGCTTTAATTATGATTAAGTATTATAAGCATTATTAACTGTTGCTCTCTCTTGGTTACCTTTTACTGGCACACTTCATTTAACTGTGCTACACTATATTGCCCTTCACAGGTATTGGCATTTTTTACAAGATCCTTTGCCAGGAAAAAGATGGCAACTTGCTGGATGCTCAGATGGTGGTGAGCATTTTTTAGCAACAAAGTATTTTTTAATTAAGATATGTACATCATTTTCTATGCTTTTTTTTTTTTGCTGAGGAAGATTGGCCCTGAGCTAACATCTGCTGCCAGTCTTCCTCTTTTTTTAACTTTTTTTCTCCCCAAGGCCCCAGCACACAGTTGTATATCCTAGCTGTATGTCCTTCTAGTTCTTCTATGTGGGACGCCTCCTCAGCGTGGCTTCATGAGTGGTGCTGGGTCTGCACCCAGGATCCAAACTGGTGAAGCCTGGGCTGCCAAAGCAGAGCACACGAACTTAACCACTATGCCACTAGGTCGGCCTTTGTACATTGTTTTTTGAGACATCATGCTATTGCACACTTAACAGAATATAGTGTAGTATAAACATAACTTTTACATGTACTGGGAAACCAAAAAATTCATGTGACTCACTTTATTCAATATTTGCTTTACTGCAGGGGTCTGGAATCAAACCCACAATATCTCCCAGGTATGCCTGCCCATGAGGTACCTTTTTCCATCCATTCCCTTTTCTCAGAGTGAATTCTCGACTCTCCTGTCATATAATGAGACAGCTTCACTCTTGCCATGGCTCCAGTTGGGCTGAATGCACTGGACTTGGGCTTGGCCTACGACTTGCTTTGGCCAATGGCAGATGCCAAGTGAGCTGAGGCTTAAATGTGCTTCTGCAGTCTGCCTGCACCTCACTGCACTGCAACTGTCCTCCACTACAAGAGCATGCCTCAGTCAGCCTTTGCTCCTTCAGAGCAGGCCCTGGAATGAACACAGGAAGGCGCACTGGAGCCCAGCTCACAGCCCACAGGCCAGTTCAGCACACCAGGGCCCTAAGCCTTTCATAAACCACCCAGTCAAGCCCATTCTAAATCAGCCCCATCATAAATCACCTGAAGATCTATTCATGTGCAAATGAATGTGTTGTTTTAGGACACTGAGGTCTGGGGAGGCTTGTGATGCAGTGTTTTTGACAGCAATAGCAGACAGATATAACAATCCATACAGGGGCAAAACTATGAATAAGTATTCCACACAGAAATTTATAAAAAAGTTGCTCAACTTTGTTAGTAATTAGGGAAATAAAGAATGAAACCACAATGAGATACCAATTCATAGCCATTAGAGTAACGAATTTAGAACGCTGACAACAGTAGATATTGGCAAGGAGGTGGAGGAATGGGATCTGGTTCAGCCACAGAAAAACAATTAGGTACAAACTTTAAAGTTGAAGATGTTCCAGCAAATCCTATGACCCCAGGACTCCCGCAATTATACTCTGTTAGGAGACAAGTTCATATTAATGAGGGTAAAAAAAAAAGGAAATAATCCAAGTATCTACCAAGAGGAATACGACAAAATAACCTGTGTTATATTCACACAGTATAGCATTGCACCGTGAAAATGAATCAGTTGCAACTGCATATGCAAGAACGTAAATATTAGAAGTAATGTTCCACAAACAAAGCGAGCCAGAAGACTACACTGCATTGTGAAAACACAAAACCAAGCAAAAGCACTCAATATGTGCCTTAGAGATACATTCTTACGTGGCGAATTATTTTGAAGAAGCAAGTAAATGATAAACCTAAAACTCAGCATAGCGGTTGGAGAGGAAAATCAATAGCATCATAATGTTTTCATCCTTAAGCTCGATGTTACTTTATAGGTGCACCTTTTTTCTATTATGCTTCATGGCTGACATATTTTATGTTGTTTCGTATATATAAAATATAGGACTTTTTTACTCATTTGAAATGACGCAGCTTAGTCATCCAATATAAGAAGAGAAAAGCTGACAGAGGTAAAAGAACGGATGCAGTACTTTCTCTTTTTAACAGAACAGTCCATTTTCCATTTCTAAATCCCTTTTCTCAGCAAGACTCCCTGCTTTTTTCCATTATATTTGGAAAAAAACATCTCACTACACCCCTCTGAGCATGTACTGCATGCAGTCGGTAAGAGGCAGATAATCCAGGGGCACGCACTGCTCCTGCCACCCTCGAGACACCACATGCTCCACGCTCAGGGAAGGAGTCCAGGCTGCCGACCGGCCAGGGCAGAGGCTGAAGCCCAGCATTTTTAGCTCCACTGAGTGAAATCTGAGCAGGAACGAAAGACGGGGACACAAATCACAAGTAAGAGAAACTGACTCTGGTTCTCTTAAGCTAAAAAGTATTTGGTGAAAGAATATCCAGGGCTCAGAGACTTAGCATCTACAGTAAGATCAGACGGAAACAAAGAAATGCATACTAAAAATAAATACCCTCTTACACACATGAGTATGGCTGGCAGGTAAGTGTTATCAAGTGTTAGAGAACGCAAAGCATCGGGAACTCTTGCAAATGGCTGAGGTGTAAATTGGTACAATACCAAGTCGCTCTAGGTGCTTCCAAATAGACAGAAAAACTCTAGCACATGTGCAAAAGGGACAGGTCTATTGTGGCATTGTTTGTAATAAGAAAAATTTGGTAATACCCCAAATACCTGTCAATAGGAAAATGGATAAACAAATTGTAATACATTCCAAAATGGAATATTATACAGCATTTAGAATAAATGAACTAGAGTAATATATACTCCATCACAGATAAATCTCTAAAATACATTTGAACAAAAAGATCAAGTTGCAGGATGATGTATATACCACAGACCATTTATGCAATGTTTGCTTACAAATATAGAAACATCTACTCAAAATATAAAAACATGACTGAGGATGATACAAAGCTACAGCAAAGTAGTTATATCTCAGGAGGATGAAGATAAACAGCTCTGGGGACAGGAGACTTCAACTGTAATTTCAATGCTTTCTTTTAAAAAATGGAGCAAACATGGCAAAACATTGAGATTATTAAATGTGAATGGCCAGTATAGAGTTGTTCATTTTCTTATTCTCTCTTCTTCACTACATATTTGAAATATTTATAATAAAAATTCAACATTCAGGCGTAGTTTTATAGGAGTAATCTTCTATGTCGTCATATTTACTTTTATAAAGGTTTCATTTGCCCAAGAATATTATCACCAAGAAACTAAGTTCTATCTTCCCTCAACATCAGCCATTTGCTCAGAACCTTAAACGGGTGAGCTGGGACACTGAACAAATCATAAACACCCTCCTCTGCCTGCACCTGCTCCTCCTGTGCGCTAAGCACGTGGTGGCAGCCCGTCAACGGCGCTTTTAGAGTCATCAAACCCCAGGTGACACGGCCACTCAGAACAAAGTGAGGATTTGTCTCACTCCAAAATTTTACACCTTAACTAATGCCTCCATTTCTAAAAACATATCATTGCTGTCCCTGGCTACAAATAGAGGCAAAGCGTGTGTTTAATGCATAGAAGTAATAGTAACATATATTTTTGGTGGTCAGATAGTGGGAAAATGTGTAAGTAGACTGCTCGCCTAAGTTCACGTGGCTAGCTGATAACAGAGCTGGAGCTAGAATTGAAGATTTAGATGACAGAACCCTTCCTATTTTATTGAAGAGGACAGACTACACTCATTACAACAGATTTTCCAGCAAAAGTCACTCTGAAATCTCGCCCAAATTAAATTTTCCTAACATCACACCACTGAGCACGTTCAAATCAATCTCCTTCCAGGAGTATCTGGAATACCTTGGTGCTTGAATCACGACAACTGGTACTGCTGCCTAAAAGGAAACGCCACATTAAGTGACATGAAAATACATTATTTGCAGAAATAAATCAAACTGTTTTGTTACTGGAGCACGTCTCTATTATGAGCATTTCAAGACTCCATTAGAAATTTGTGGAATGTACTAATCAGGATTTTCATCAGGCAAATCAAAAACCAGTACTAGAGTAACTTTCTCCAATGTGATAAGACGAAGGGAAGAAGTCAGACCAGAGCAGACGACAAGAATCCAATCACCGGTTCTGGCTCTGAGCCCCCAGTGTCCTGGCAAGGAGACCGCGCCTCATCCACACCCCCTAGACTGCAGAGCTCTTGTCGAAGAGGTTTGGGGCATGTGCTGTTTTTAACTGAAGTATAACATACACCCAGAAAAGTGCGCAAGAGTAAGTGTAGAGATCAATAAATTTTCACACACTCAACACCTGTAACTAGCACCAAACCAAGAAACAGAATATTCCAAACATGTCATCCCTTTCACTCACGACCTCCCCATCAGGGCTAATCGTGATGGTTAGGCCGACTTCTAACACCAGGTTACTCTTGTCTCTCATACTCTACAGAAACAGATGCACACGTGTGCATTGACTCTGTGACTGGTTCCTTTTGCTGACATGATGTTTGTGATAGCCATCTATATTGTTGCACACGGACGCAGACAGGTCACTCTTGTATTGCGGGGTGTGCCACACATACTTGCCTGTCTCATTTCTGATGGACATTTGGGTAATTTCCAGGAATGGGGTATTACAAATAGTGCTACTGGAACTTTCTCCTGCCTCTCTCCTGCTGAAATGTACATTCAGCACATTTCCACCTGGAGTGGCAGCGCTGGGGCACACAGATGCACATTACTCTCCTACGGCTATTGTAACAAAGCACCACAAACTTGGTTGCTTAAAACAACACAAACTTGTTACCTTACAGTTTTGGAGGTCAAAGTCCTAAATGGGTCCCAGGAGGTTAAAATCAAGGTGTCAAGAGGGCTATGTTCCTTTCAGGAGCTCTAGAGAAGAACCTATTTTCTTGCGTTTTCCAGCTTCTAGGAAGGCTGCCCACATTCCTTGGCTCCAAGCCCCTTCCTCCAACTTCAAAGCAAGCAAGTCTTTCCCACAACACACCACCCTGACACTGATTCTTCTGCCTCCTTCTACCACAATTCAAGCACCCATGTGATCACATGCGTCCATCTGAGTAATCCAGGATAAATTCCTGATTTTAAGGTGAACTGATTAGCAACCTTAATTCCACCTGCAACTGTAATTCCCCCTTGCCTTGTAACATCTATTTCACAGGCGTTAGGGACTAGGATGTGGACGTCTTTGAGGGTCATTATTCTGCCTCCCATGGTATGCATATATTTTGAAAGTGTTTTTAAAACTTGTAAGTATTACAAACGTTTTATTATGACAATGCAGCAAATTCAAGTTTCTTCCTTTCTATGCAGCAGATCTAGTTTCTTCTGTCAGCCTTGTAATTATTCTTTCCAGGTAGAAAAATCTTTTTTTAGTTTCTAAGCATAAAAAAATTTTTTTAATTGTATTTTTATATATATGCATGTCTATACATATGTGTGCACATGTAATACAGATAAAATTTCATATATACATGTATTTCATATTTTTATATATATATATATAATTTCCACCATGTGAAAGACAACACACTAGGGGCTACAGAAATACAGAAAATAAGTGACTTCTGGTCAAGATAGCCAAGTGAGTAGATGCAGGGGAAAAAAAGAAATATTGCAAAAATATAACAAAAATATTTGTATTACACAGCTGACCTCTGGATTATTAAAAAAGGGACATCCTGGGGCCAGACCAGTGATGTACTGGTTAAGTTCCTGTGCTCCGCTTCGGCAGTCCAGGGTTCGCAGGTTCAGATCCCAGGTGCAGACCTAGCACTGCTCATCACCCATGCTGTGGAGGTGCCCCACATACAAAATAGAGCAAGGTTGGCACAGATGCCAGCTTAGGGCCAATCTTCCTCACAAGAAAAAGGGAAATCTTCAGATGCCAGAAACAAAGATAATGCTGAGGAAATTAAATGCAATATACATGTTAGGTGCTTTGCTTTTTATTCCCCCCTTGGATAGGAGCTGACACCATAAGCTGCAAACATGATTTTGAGCTAGAAATTGTCTCTGTCTACACAGCCAAGAACCAAGAAAATGTTGTCCTGTCTTTGATTAAGGACTATCACACCTTTACTCACTGCTTGGGCTATAGCACAGAAGAGAGCCACCTTCACTGAGACGTTAAGGGAAAAACAATCACCAAGAAATCAGAAACCCAAACCTGTGCTGCACTTGGGGATGGGGTGCCACTGCCCCCCAACAATGCAGAAAGCTCAAGTCAGTGACAGCCAATCACCCCACAGCATCTCCATCACCAGGGACACTCAGAACTCATGACACTCCATGATGATGAGGAGCTCCCAGACCAGAGCTACAGAGGAAACCCTTAAGAGTCAGCAAAAGCAAAAAGAAACAAGCAAGCACTCCAGAAGTCTTCACTGCAGAAAAAGCCTAGGAGGACTTAAGAATGTAGAAACTCTTGAAGAAATAAATGAAAATACAGACTCCTTCAGACAAGAATAAAACATTGTTCAAATAAAAAAAAAGCAGATTTGAAAAGTAAATAGAAAATCTAGAAATGAAATACACCAAGTATGAAAACCTCTGTAGATAAGTTAAATAAGTATACTTTTTAGAAAACTGGTAAACTGGAATCCAGAGCTGAAACAATCACCCAGAAAAGAGCACAGGAAGAGCAAGTGCTAAAAATTACAAAAGAAGAGACACAGAGCATAACTTAAGAGGCCTCAGCATCTATCTAGCAGGAGACGTAGAAGGAGAAACTAAGAAGAAAAACTAAAGAGACAAAGTGTTTAAAAAGCAAGATCAAGCACAATCTTTGCCCTCCAGGAGCTCACAATCCAGCAGAAAAATAACTGGCCTGTGTCCTCAGAGCTGAAAGTACCATCTGGGGCTCCTGCTCCCGAGGACGGGCTCTTCCAACCGCGAACTCTGCCCTCCTGGCGTGGCAGCAGCTTCTTGCCCTTCAGACCCGATGGACATAATTCTGAAGTTGGGGAGTAACGTTACCCTTCAGACCTGAGAGAGCCAGGACTGAGGTTAGGGATCTATTTCCCTGGATCCAGTTCCAGATTCACTGCTGTGTAAGTTTTTACTTTCCCCTTTTGTTCAGATAAACCAAATAACTTCTATGTGCTGCAGACCACTGGACTTGTGCTTGTAGTGCCAGCAAGGAGAATCCAGCCCCACACCCTCCTGCTCTGTGCGGCTACTTTTTTTACTTTGGGGAGATTCATTCTGAGTCTGCGTGTGTAGTTCCACGGTAGGCAGGTAATCCAGAAAGGGCCAGCATAGTAAAATTCACCCTCTTGGTCACAGTAATTGCTTCACCTATATATAACCTAAGAAAAACCAAACAGATTTATTTGATTCTAGAACTCTGGAAACATTGGGCAAAAGAACCTTTCCTTCTGAGATTGTTAAATTAGTAAAAGTACGTCAGGACCTGCAGAGGCCACCAGTACAAGAGAGCTTCACTAAGACCAAAGCCAGCACAGAAGACAGCAGACTGAGTGTTGAGAGTAACAAGCCTGGATGCAGCCATACCTGATCCAACCACACCAGGAGTTCTTAGTTTTATGAGCTAATAATATCTCTTTTATGCTTAAGCCAGTTTGAGGTGGATTTCTGTCGCTTACAACTAAGAGTCAAGGCTAATAAAAATCTTAGAAGCAAGGAAGCAGCAGTGGTAAAAGCGACAGCAAGAGGACAGCCACTCTCTAAAGAGTCCGCATTTTAAAACACTATGAAAGATTCGGACTGTCATCCTAGCATTGCTCTAACTCAGGAACCATATCGTACTCTGTGAGCCCAGCCTGGACTCGAGAATGTCTCAGAGCTCTTCCAACCACCTCAAAGACCTCACAAAATTGTAAACGACAACTTCAAAACAAAATGATTTTTAGTTATTTGAAATTTAAGAAGATCTGACATTTAGAGTTTTAGGGAAATTAAGAGATGGCACAAAATAAAGCATCAATTAAAGTTTTTAAAGAGGAGGAATCAATGGTAAGGATAATGAATGGGTTTTGGAAGATGTAGAGGCAAGAGCAGGTGAGATTTTGGCGAAAACAAAGCACCTACCTGTTTATGAACGAGAGATTTGTGTGTAGGGAGAGGACACAGGTGGGGAGGGGAGTGATGCTCACATATGTGTTTACGTAACTTGGGGCATAACTCCAGCTATATAGGAAGAGACTACAACAATCTCCTGGGCAAATCAATGGAAACAAGGTGTCTGTTTCTGTTATCCACTTTCAGAGTCTCTTGTGCCTCTTTCTGTTCCTAGTCACTCAATAATGTGAAAATGATCTTTCCCATAATCCCTGAATATCAAATATTAATGTCAAGCAGTGCACTAAAGTCATTCTTTCTCTCCATTCTGTCTGCCAGAAGACATGTATGTCTGTGGCCAGAAATACAGTACACATCATGTACAGAGTAGCCAGATATTACGTAGTGGCAATATATGCCAATGTATGCCATATCTGATTGATAACAAAACACATTTTGTACGTTATAACACATCTGTAATCAAGACGGTCTTGCAGTGCTGCCGGCCAGGCAGCAGTTCTTAGTAGTCATCACCGCCCGCCCGCACAGAGATGTGGCTGTGCCTCCTGACGGCTGGACAGAACAACTGGAACCCTTCGATGCTTTGGTCACAAACCATTTGCAGATCATTTGAAGAAGGAATAGATGTCCTAGTTCTTTTCAGATAAGTCATCTGATGACACCATCAAAATGTGCAGAAGATATGCCAACAGCTTGGAGGAAGATCCTGGAGACAATACTGAAACACTCTTTTTAAGACATGATTCAACATTAACCCTCCTGAGGGCACAAAGGCTGAAACCGTGTGAAAACACAGACAACTCATGACTGAGCCAAAAGCCACTCAGGAGAGTTGGACCCTGAAGGTGATCAAGTTTTAGAAAAGCCCAATCCAACTGATTAAGCTACTATTTTCCTTTTTGAAAATGTCTAAGAGTAATAAATAATAAAAACATATGCTTAAGTACGTACAGAACAGTTCTTTCAATACAATATAAATTCTTAGTGATAAGAAAGTATCATATAATTGTTTAATTGGCACTGCGTTTTCTTACTACTGGCCCTTAACAGAGCAGCTTACAATCAACAGCATCTTATGATGGATGAAATGCAGTAGTTCCTATGGATAGGTCATATACAGCAAATCTACCTTCTAGTTTGTGGGAAGTATGCTTTGTTCTTGGATAAGGAGATTTATTTGTGATTTCCAAAAAGACATGAACTGATGTCCTTACAAAATTGCTCATATAATTTTAACTCTCTATTGACACATATCTTTGTATCTTTGCTCTGCCAAATCTATGCTTGGGGTTAAATAAGATCATTTCATTTATTTCTGAAATGTCCCCTTTGTATATGGCCAAAATCACTGAAAGGAAAATATAATCCCAACAACACTAAAAAAGCATGCCCTAATACTTCTCCTGAACCATTAAGGTTTTACCTTTGTCTCTCCAAAATCTGTCTTTCTAAGGTATCCAGGCTCTCAGAAATAAACTGCTGTCTTGGAGAAAAAAATAAGATGCTCTCACAGCACACTAATTATATGAATATTAAGAGTTTTGTGACTGCTTTAAAATCAATAGAAGCTAACAAACTAAAAATAATGCATGTTTCTTTACTCTAATGAAATACCTTAAAGATCCTCTATCAAATTTGAGTTATTCCTCCAAAGGGCATATGTAGCCATTCTTTAATTCCTAATACTTTGCATTCACTTATTAAATCACATTTAGTAGTTAAAGGCTTGAATTACAGTCATAGGTCACACCTGCAACACCCTGTACTTCTAAAAGCCGTTCAACTTTGCAAATAAACATTTATTGAGGACATCCAAGTGGAAGGAAATAGTTTATGGCAGACCAATACTTCCTTGAATAACATCAAGAAAAGCTAAATAAAATACTAACCTGATAAAAGCATCAGAGACATATGAAAGTAATGAGAACTAGAAAGGCTAAGATCACAAAAAAAAAAACGAAAAACAGAGAGGTGAGTTGTTAATCTGCATCAACACTTTGCTGGTTATATTTGCACCCGTGAAGGTCCATGATGGAGCTTATGTGACCTTGTGAGGCTACAGGGACTAAATTGGAGAGTTGAAGGCTCTCAACCACATGACTCACTTCATCCTGGAATGTAGTAAGGTGAAAAGGGAAAAAGCCAAGTGATAAGTATCTGTAAGCAACGTAGAGTTTTCTAAAGTCTCACAGAACTGTGAAGGCAACGACCAGAATGAAAGACTCAACAAGGAGAAGAGGTGAACACAACAGACTCTCAGTAAACACCTGGAGGGGTAGACCTAAGGAACAGGAAGCAACTGGAGACAGACTGAGATCTACAGAATCTATAACCCAACTTCAACACAGCTATATTAAGGAGATCAATCTGCAAGTTTTTCTGCCTCGCAAAGGAAAGAGTAAATCTTCTCCAGAGGAACATAATATCAACTTGGAACATTTAGAGCCTCTAAAACTTTTCACACACAATGTCTGGCATTCAATCAAAAATTATTATGCTTGATAAGAGAGAAGATAACTTGGCCAAAAACCACAATAGACCCATAGGTGATACAGACATTGGAGCTAATAGCCAAGGATTTTAAAATAACTATGATAAATACAGTCAAGAAAATTAAGGAGAGGATGTGAAAATCAAAAAGAGAATAGCATCAGATACTTGGCATATATAAAAAGAATCAAATGGAAATTCAAAACCTGAACAACACAATATAAGAAGCCCTCTGAGAGATGGGTTTAACAGCAGACTGATGCTGCAGTAATCGGGATGACAAGACTAAGAAAATAAAATATCCAAACTGAAGCAACAGAGAGGAAGGATGGGAAACACAGAAAAAGGGCATAAAAGATATGCAGTACACAATGAAAAGATGCAAAATGTAAATGGGGTCCCAAAAAGAAAAAGAGTGAGAGAAATAGTAAAAAACAATGTTTGAAGAGAAAATTGTCAAAAATTTCCCCAAACTGATCAAAGACATCAAACTACAGATTCTCAAAGCTCTGTGAATATTTACTAAAGCTGAACAGATGCATATCCTAATAGCTAACAACAACATTCCTAGAACAGAAATGCACACAAATATTAAATAGAGGACATATATGAGAATTTTCATAGTACATTTCTAATAACAAAATGTTCATCAAAAGTAGAATGGATAAATTACGGTACAGTCATCCAATAGAATGAAAAAGCAGCATGCAGCAATGAGAATGACCCAACTGTAACTATGCGCATTGATGTGGGTGAATCCCACACACATGTTGACTGAATAGAGACAGAAACAGGAACACATACCAAACAACCAAGAATAGGCAAACTAACCTACAGCGCTGGAAGTCAACATAGTTGTTACTTTTGGAAGATAATGTCTAGAAGGAGATATAAGAAAGAGCTTCTGAGGTGTGGGTAATGTTCTGTTTCTTAATAGCATTGCTAGATACACAGCTGTGTTTACTTTGTGAAAACTCATTAAACTGAACACTTACATTGTCTGCACTTTTATGTATATATGCTGAAATTTGGTAAACAGTTTATTTAAATAAAACCAGCTCTCTGAGCTCTAAATAAGATGAATATTAATCAATCCACATCTAGGCACATCATAATAAGAGCGCTAATATAATAAAGAGAAAGAGAAAAATCTTAAAAGTAGCCAAGGGAAAGGGAGAGAAATTACTGGCAAAGAGCGACAATAAGACAGAAAGCTGACTTCCAACAAGAACAATGAAAGCCAGAAGACAATGGAATGACAACATTAAAATGCTAAAAGAGGAGCCAGCCCCATGTTCCACGGTTCGAATCCTGGGTGCAGACCTAGCACTGCTTGTCAAGTCAAGCTGTGGTGGCGTCCCACATAAAACAGAGGAAGACTGGCACAGATGTTAGCTCAGCAACAATCTTCCTCACCAAACATACAAAAAATGCTAAAAGAAAGTAAGTGTCAACCAAAAATTCTATACCAGTGGAAATATTCTTCAAAAGCAAAGACAAAACAAAGATGTTTTTGGACCCATAAAAAATGAGAGACTACACTGACAGCAGAACCATACTAAAAGAATTGGGAGGAGAAGGAGAGGAGGAAAAGGAGGAAGAGAATTCTTCACATTGAAGAAAAACAATCCCTAACAGAACACAGGCATGAAAAATAAAGGTAAAGGTAAGAATGTGGGTAAATATAAATGAATACTGATTAATAATAACATTAAGGTCTTCTGAGTCTTATACATGTCTAGAATTAACATGCATATCAACACTAACATACAAGGTGGGGGGGCAAGTGGAATTAACGTTTTCTAAGAAAGAGAAGGAAAGTGAACTAAGTAATAAATTGTTTTACACTGTAATAAAGTAAGGATACAGATTTGTAATCCCTAAGGTAACCACTAAAAGTTTGCTAATAAAAGTAGAGATAAGTGTCAGGTCAAAAGAGTGTGTAAAATAGAATACAAATAGTAGGTGATAGATATGAATGCTGGTCATTAATTACATTACATGAAAATGGGCCAAATACTCCAGTTGAAAACTAAGATTATCAGAGTGCATTTTAGAAACCTAAACACTGAACCCATTTATATGCTGCATACAAAAGAAACACCTTAAATACAAGGCCAAACAAGAGTTTTTTTTAAAAAAGTTGTTTTAACATAAAAAGACATACCGTGTGAACACTTATGAAAAAAAAGAAAAACTGGGGCCGGCCTGGTGGCACAGCAGTTAAGTGCACACGTTCCACTTCAGCAGCCCAGGGTTTGCTGGTTCAGATCCCGGGTGTGGACATGGCACTCCTTGACAAGCCATGCTGTGGTAGGCATCCCACACAGAAAGTAGAGGAAGATGGGCATGGATGTTAGCTCAGGGCCAGTCTTCCTCAGCAAAAAGAGGAGGATTGGCAGCACATGTTAGCTCAGGGCTAATCTTCCTCAAAAAACACTGATGAAGCTACGCTAATATAAGACAAAGTAGACTTTAAGGCAAGAAGCATTACCAGAGATTAAAAAAAGGACATTCATAATTATAAAGGCATCAATCCATTAGGAAGAAATAACTGTAAATTGGTGCGTACTCAATAACAGAGCTTCAAAATATGTAAAGCAAAAACTGAGAACTAAAAGAAGAAACAGACAAATTCAAAACCATGTTGGAGCCTTAACCACACCACACTCGACAGTTATAGAACAATCAGAAACCCCAATCCTCCCCAAAGAATCAAATCATTAGGGCTACAGAAGATCTGAACACAATCAACAAATTTGACCACATATGGAACACTGCACCAACAAAGACAACTGACAACTTCATTGTAAATGCACACAGAACATTCACCACAGCTGACCACATGCTGAGTCATAAAGCAAACTTCAAGTAATCATAACCATTCAGAATATATTCTCTGAACACAAGGGAATTAAGTAATAAATCAATAAGAAATATTTAACTAGAGGATCTTCGACTGCCCGGAAATTGAACAATACACTTCAGATAATCCACTGAATAAAGAATAAATCACATCAGAAATTTGAAAATATGTTTGAATGATAATTAAGATACGATATCTGAGAATTTGTGAGATGCGCCTATAACAGGTGTTTACAATGAAATTATAGCCTCAAATGAGTTACGAAGAAGCTAGAAAAAGAACAGAAAATGAAATCCAAAGAAAGCAGAAGGAAGCAAAATTTTTAAAAAGAACAAAATCAGTGAAATAGAAATCAAATGTACAATAGAGAAACTCAACAAAGGCAAAAGTTTAACCTTTGAAAAGATTAATAAAATTGATAAACTCGCAGCAAGACTGATAAAGAAAAAAAAATTAGAAAATACAAATTGACAATATCAAGTGGGATAAGGAGAAAATGGCTATAGATCTTACGGATGTTAACAAGATAATAAAAACATCTCACAAATAACTTTTCAGTAATAAATTTGATGATTTAAATGAAAAGTACAAATTTCTTAAGAACAAAACATATTCAGCTAAATCAAGAAAGAATTAAAAATCTGAATCCTACTTTGTCTATGAAAGAAAATGAATCCCTTATTGAAACCTTCCTTCAAAGGAAACTCCAAGCCCAGACAGTCTCACTAGTGAATTCTTCCAAACATTTAAGGGGGAAATAACAGAAAGCTCACATTAAACTCTGCCAGGGAAAAGAAAAGAATTAACCTTCTCAATCTATTTTCCGAGATCAAGATAACAATAGCATCAAAACTTGACAAAGACATTATAAGAAAAGAAAATTACAGACCAATCTTTCATGAACATGAATGCAAAAGTCCTTTTTAAAAGGGAGAGGAAATCATAAGATTTCAACAGAAAGAAAAAAAAAAAGCAACTGACATCATTCAACACCAATCCGTGATTTAAAAAGGAAAAAACTTACCAAACTAGGAATCGAAGGGACCTGTCTAATTCTGATAAAGGTCATCTCCAATGAGCCTTGAGCAAACAGCATACTTGACGGTGAATTACTGAAAGCTTTTCTCCTGAGATGGCAAAGAAGACAAAGATGCCCACTATCATTTCTATCAAGGTTATACCAGATGTCCTAACCAGTGCGATGATGCAAGAAAACGAAATAAAAAGCATAAGGACTCAACAGAAAGAAGCTCTCATTATTTCCAGGCAATATACTTCTGAACACAAAAAATCCAAGAGAAGCAATTAACTACTAGAAAGAAGTGAATTTACCAAGATTGCTGTGCACAGGTCAATGTAAAAAATAATTTCATTTCTATAAATTAGTAATAAAAATTCTTAAATAAAATTTTAAACAGTCATTTACAGTGGCATTAATTAATATTAAAGATTTAATACCAAATCTGACAAAAGATGAATGAGACCCCTATGCTGAAAACCATAAAACATTATTGAGAAAAATTTTAAAGCATGCAATTAAATGAAAAAATATACCACATACATGGTTCGGAAAGTTCAATATTTCAAAGATGACAATTCTTCCCAAAGTGATCTATGGATTCAATGCAATCTAATAAAAATCCTAACGTGTATGGTTTCTTTTTACAAAATTGATAAACTGATTCTAACATTTATATGGAAATGCAAAGGGCTCAGAATAAGAACAAATCTAGATGGTTTGCACTATCAGATATCAAGACATTATAAAGCTACAGGGGACAATATGACAGCCAACACCAACAGCAAGATAAACAGGCACCCCAGAACAGATAAGAGAATTCAGAAACAGACATGATTTATGACAAAGGGGACACAATTTGAAGTAAGGTACTGCAATAGAGTGTGCAATAGGAAAACCATGGTCTCGATCACCAGATATCTACATGATATAAAAAAGAATCTTGCTCTCTACCAGACCCATACACCAAAAGGAACTCCAGAGTATTGTAGATCTTAAAATGATTAAGATTTTAGAGAAAAAAAAAAAAACTGGCAAATACCCTCATGACTTTAGGTAAAGATTTTTTTTTTTAAAGATTTTACTTTTCCTTTTTCTCCCCAAAGCCCCCCAGTACATAGTTGTAGATTTTTAGTTGTGGGTCCTTCTAGTTGTGCCATGTGGGATGCCGCCTCCGTATGGCCTGACCAGCAGTGCCATGTCCACACCCAGGATCCCAATCAGCGGAACCCTGGGCTGCCGAGGCCGAGCGCTCAGAATTAACCACTCAGCCACGGGGCTGGCCCCTAGGTAAAGATTTTTTAAAAGCTCACAAAAAGGTACCAACCGTAAAGGAAAAAAGGACATACACTCGATTTCATTAAAATTAAGAACACGTGTTCATTAAAAGGCCCCATTACGAAGGCAATCCAAAGAACAGGAGAAGATATCTGCACTACACATGTCAAACTGAGGCCTCATTGAGAAAATCTCAAGAATTCCCACAAATCAGTGAGATGATGGCAGACAATCAGTAGAAAAATGGCCTAATACACTGAATGAGCGTTTCACAAAAGAAGATGCGCAAGTGGCCAGTAAACATTTGAAAAGATGCTTAACCTCAGTAGTGTCAGGGAAATTCAAATTAAAATCAGAGTGCTACCACTATACAGCCACCAAAATGGTTAAAATGAACAAGAAAGGAACAGCAATGCTAGACAAGACGTGCAGCAACTAGAACTCTCACCTCCCACCAGCAGGCACGCAAATTAGTATCACCACCTTAGAAAACCAGCTGCAAGCAACAACTAAGACTGAAGGTAGACATTTCCTGGGACCTAGCAATTCTACGCCTAGGTATATACATCCAAAGAAAATGAAGATATTCACCCAAGGACAAGTACAAGAACGTCCACAGCAGCACTATTCCTGATATCTCCAATGGGAAATAATCAAAATGCCCATTTATAGGAGAACAAATAAATTGTAGTATATTCATACAATAGAATATTACATAATTTTTAAAAAACTACCGCTATATAGAATAACATGGACAAATCTCACAGACAATATGCTAAGCAAAAGAATCCAGACATGAAATAATACATAGTCTGATTTGACAGATATAAACTCAATAACCGGCAAAACTAACCTATGGAAAGCAATCATCATCAGTGAGGTGGGGCACTGGGGGAGTGACCAGGAGGGCAAGCCGGGGGCTTCCAGGGTCCCGGTAAGGTTATTTCTTGATCTGGGTGCTGGTGTTCATAATGTGTTCACTTTATAAAAATCTATGGAGCTGTATTCTTATGATACACATACTTTTTTGTGCATTTTATAGTTCAATAAAAACGCTTAAAGTGTATTCATTCAAAAAACGGTCCTGGGAAAGCCAGATATCCACACCCAAAAGAATAAAGTTGGCCCCTTACCTTATGCTATATACAAAAATTAGCTCAAAATGGATCAAAGACCTTTATATAACAACTAAAACTATAAAACTCTATAGGTGAAAAGACTCATGACACTGGATTGGCAACAACGAATAGAAAAAGTAGATAAACTGGACCTCATCAAAGGTGAAAATTTTTGTGCATCAAAAGATACTATCAAGAGAATGAAAAGACAACCTGTGGAATGGGAGAAATATTTACAGATCATATCAAATAAGCGATTAATATCCAGAATATATACAGAATTCACAAAACTCATCAATAAAAAATTTTTAATGGGCAAAGGACCTGAATAGATATTTCTCCAAAGAATATATACTAATGGCCAATAAGCATATCAGAAGATGTCCAGTATCACTCATCATTAGGAAAATACAATCAGAACCACAATAAGATACCACTTCATATCCTGTAGCATGGCTATTATTAAAAAAATACAGAACAGAGTGAGTGTTGGCAAGGATGTGGAGAAATTGGAACCCTTGTGCATCGCTGGTGGGAATGTAACTGTGGAAAACAGTATGATGGCTCCTCAGACACCTAAATGTAGAATGACCTGATGACCTAGCAATTCCACTTCTAGGTATATACCCAAAAGAAATGAAAACAGAGACTCAAACAGAAATTTGTGCACCAGTGTTCACAGCAATACTATTATTCACAATAGCTGTAAGATGGAAACAACTCAAAGGTCCACTGACAAACAAACATAAACAAATTCAGTGTTAAAAAAGGAATGAAATTCTGGCACATGCTACAACACGGATGAACCTTGAAAACATTATGGTAAGTGAAATAAACCAGATACCCAAGGACAAATACCATATGATACCCCTTACATGAGGTACCTAGAACTGCCAAATTTATAGAAACCGAAAGTAAAATGGTGGTTGCCAGGGGCTGGAGGAGGAAGTAACGAGGAGCTGCTAATGGGTGCAGTGCTTCAGAATGAGATGATGAGAAAGTTCTGGAGTGCTGCTGGTTGCACAACAAAGTAAATGCACTTAATGCCACTGAATTATACACTTAAAACTACTTAAATGGTTAATTTTATGTTATGTACATTTTACCACAATTTTCAAAAGTTGTTTTTTTAAAAAACAAAAGTTTGTTGAGCATTTATTATTTTCCAGTCACTGTATTAACTGCTAGCACTATAAGTGAATTTTTAAGTGGGCCTATAATATCCTACCTCTCTCCCCTCCCATTCCTCATAATTACTCAAAAGTGGTCATTCTAAGCATTCTCTTCCAAATCTCTTAAAATCTGGAGCACCTACCCACTTACAGCTCAGAACCGAAGACCCCAACACATCATGACCCTTCCCCTTCTAAGGAGTTCTGTCCTCTTATCTAAATCAAATGTGCACAACCTTATAAGTCAAGTCTTTTGGCTCAGTTTATATCTATTACTTAACGTATTCACTTGGAACAGTCCATTCCACAAGGAGCACTCAATAAATTTTAAGTATTATTATTCATTCAAAATTTGTTGAGAATCTATTATGATAAAAAGGAGAAAGTAAATATTTTCACACTAGGTAAGAAAAAATTCATATTACATGCTCTATCTTCTTATATGGAAAAATATTTAAAAAGTGGTTAATAAGATTAATATGAATTCTATTGCAACCATTTGTCACGTGTAGCTGTCTAGCGTCTAGGTAATTTCCCACATTGTGAGTCTTGCCTTCTCCAAAGCAGAGGCCAGAAAACCTTGAAACACAGACTCCCCTGAAAGGAGAATACAGGCAGTGACCTTGCTTCTGCCGGTGAAATGCACCAGGAAGCTATATTATGGATGACAAAATTTCTCCATCTGTTTACTTCCCTTCCTATGTGCTTAAGACTTAAAGAAAAGGAGATATCGTTGCTAGCCTTAAACTGGAAGCCTTAAAACAGACTTCTTTCAGGTACTTTAAACTGTCAAAAATATTTTCCTTCTTAGGTTTCATTTTCTCCTAAATTGTTCTTCATATCTTCCTAAGGGGTAGTCAAATATCATCCAGAGTTTATAAATTCGTTTTTATTCCCCTGAGGAAGACTTTTTCTGCTTGGTCCCTCTTTTTTTGCTTTTCACCCTGAGCTAGCATCTGTGCCAGTCATCCTCTACGTTGTATGTGGGTCACCATCACAGCTTGGCTGATGAGTGGAGTCGGTCCCCGCCTGGGATCTCAGCCCGTGAACCCATGCCACTGAAGTGGAGCTCGCCGAACTTTAACCACTATGCCATGGGGCCAGCCCTATGAATTCTTATTTTAAAAGCTAAAATCCTCTTGTGACCTTCTAGAATAAACTGAATGAACAAAATCACAGTTTATCAATAACCTGAACTAAAACATACATAAATTATAACCTGCTACAAATACAACTTAATGCAGTATCTTTTTAAATGGGCACATTCTGTTTCATAAGCTTTCCATGTATTTCACCTCTAATAGACACATACTTGAAAAATTAGGATGGAAAATATACTGGCTTGTTGCCAGTACATAACTCACATTATTATACAAATCTATAGAACTGGGGTCGGCCCGGTGGCACAGCAGTTAAGTTCCCACGTTCCACTTCAGCAGCCCCGGGTTCAGCAGTTCGGATCCCAGGTGTGGACATGGCACCGCTTGTCAAGCCATGCTGTGGCAGGCTCCCCACATATAGAGCAGAGGAAGATAGGCACGGATGTTAGCTCAGGGCCAGTGTTCCTCAACAAAAAGAGAAGGATGGGTGGCAGATGTTAGCTCAGGGCTAATCTTCCTAAAAAAAAAAAAGATTAAAAAAAAATCTACAGAACTGACTGCTCATGAGGTAGCTCTAAAACCTCAGCTTTCAAAAGACCACAATTAAAGCAAAAAAGCTATGCATATTTGTTTGTGTAATCACATATGTATTCTACTCACTACTTTCAATAAGCAATCTGACTACAGAATTTTGATATGCACGATAAGGCAAGAATTTATGGACTTCAGTTAAGCAGATGTGATGAAATAAAAGGTACAAAAATGAGTGACATGGTTTTTGAAATGAATTCTCTCAAGAACACACTAAGCAAATTTCTCAAAAGGTTTTTAATAAATTAACTCTTTATTCACTAAAATGTTTTCAATAGCATGAGGAGAAGGCAAGGATATTTGTGGGGGGTTTTCTTTAAGCCTGGATGCCAAAGTGCAGGATAGTACCTGATCTCTTCCCATTCTGTCTACAGAGACCCTGAGAGCCCCAAGGGAAACACGCGGCTGCTGTGAAGAAGCTCGCCAGCGGCAAGGAACCACCGGCCAGAAACACCATCTGAACATAAAAGGGAAATGGGATAGTTCTAAAGAATTAGGATTTGATTACATCCAAGAACATAGGGCTGGCTTCAATAAATCAACCTCAATGACTTAAAAATCTATCAACTGTATGCACGTCAACCTCCTGCGATACTGAAATTCCATTAACTTACATCATTTACAACTAAACAGTGAGCTAGGTAAAGATAAACTTTATCATCCCCATCTTATCCTAATTTAAATTATTTTCCTTGATCCAAATTTATGAAGGTCACAGTAGTGAGAGCTCACTCTGGTACTCTGCATATGCAAAATGATAATTCACCAGCGTTTGTCTGATTCACACACCTCCCCCACAACCCCCGCCCCCGGGGCTGGCCGCTTCCATTTCTGTGGGCCCACAATCAAAGGCGGCAGGAGGTAGCAGAGGCCTGGGATCTCCAGGTTCCTCCATTGCTCACAGCCTTCAAAGGCCTGAACCTCCATTCTTTCCACCCTCCTGCCGTCTGCCCCAACCTCTCCTTCTAGTTACTAATGAAACTCACGAAAATCATCTGGACTTTCTCTCTCTACACATTTTAAATCCAAATTAGCTCTGTGTTTGCACATGGCCTGGTGCAAGATGACATTAACACTCCAGAGAAGGCCTTGGGAAAGCAGAGGTCATTGCTCCCACTCACGAGGAAGCCTGGGGCCAACCTCAGAGAGGAGATGGGAATCAGCATAATACAGACCAGCATTCTTCCAAACCCAACAGGCACTACAACTTAAATATCCGTGTGCACATCCTCATCTACGGCTATCTTTTCTGATTTTCTAGATCCAGCTAAACATATCTGACTTTGCTGTACTTCATTCAAAGCACTGACACCTGAGCAAATTAGCTCCCACTTTGAAGCTTCATTTTAGCTTGCTTAAGTCTATCCCCCAAAAAATGTAATTAAAAATCCCATTTATCTTAAATAGAAAGACTGCAGTATGTAACACTACCTTATATTTTGTTACTTTCTTATCAAACCTTGGAACATTATGTGAAATTTCTAAGTCTGTACTGAGTGGAACTTTATAAAAGAAAATTTCACAATATGTAAAAGCACTAAACAAAAACTACTGAACAGTGAGATAATTAGTACCTTCTTTCCATTCTGCAGCTCCTTTAACTGTGGTATCTCTTCCCCCACCACCCTCAACCAACGAACTATTCTAATTCCAGGTAGTGAAGATTTGAGGAGAAAAAGAGCTTGCTCTTCCTCTTAATATGGATGCAGGAGTCCCTGCACCTGCCGGCTGCCTGATGTTAAACCGCCCCTATCAAAATGCTCCATACACAGACGCAATTGTGACAACTCCCTTCAACTCCTGGGCTCCAATTATCACAGTCAGATCTTCTGAAAAATCATTAGAGAAAGTCAAACCACACACCTAAAGGACAGAGACCAGCAGGATCTCCTGGTCACCTGATGGATAAATCGTTGCCCAAGCATTAGGGATTACGTAAAATGCATAAATTACGATCCAACCATCAAAATGGACTCGCTAGCGCATGCGTCCATTACCACGCTGCCTTTGTCTAGTGCCTGCAAGATCAGAACACAATAGCTCACTGTTCTCTTGCAGCTCACACGGACACAAAACCATAGCCACTAAAAGATCTCCTCGAGTGAACCGTGGGCAGATAAAGACAGAGCAGCGCACGCTTCACGCAAGGCGTTTGCCCTCTTCCACAGTCTCAGCCCCATCGAGGGAGAGAACTAACCTCACTAAAATTATGCAGCTTTACGCCAGGTATTTCCCTGCTCTGGAGTTTATGGCCCCATTTGTAAAATAAACGCGGTAGAATACCCTAGAAGATGATCTTTAAGACCTTTTCTAGGTCTAATGGACACTTCTGTCACCCTGTTTTGAACTGTCTTTAACCTTCTGCCCCGGTCACTTGTGGGAAACCAGGTCCGCAGCTGCCGATGCTCTGAGGCGTGCGCACCCTGAGGCCATGGGACCGCGTGACCGACAAGCGCGCGGCTGCTGAGGGGCCAGCGCCGCACCTGCCGCTCCGCCCGCGCTCCGTGCTCCCCAGCTGCTCAACGCTGTCCTCTCCGCAGGACGCTCAACTCTCTGAGTTTTCTTCGTTTTCTACAAAATGGAAATGATTCTTTATCTACCACTATCAGAGAAAAATGGAAGAATCAAGTGAGATATAAATCGACCATAATCTGTTATCTCTAAGACTTACTAACATTTATTGAGCGCTTACTAATTGTAAAGAATTTTACAAAATGTTTTAGAGACATTATAGAATCTTCAGGATCCCTCTTTTATACAGACGGGGAAACTGAGTGTAAGGAACTTGCCCAAGGTTATCTAACCAGGATGGAAAGTGAAGTCCCCAAAGGCCCCCAGTTAGCCCGCCTACCTCATGACCACACCAGGCTGAGAAACGCCGAATACTAAAGTGCTCCTCTCGATGAGTGTTAACACAGTAAAAGTAGGGAGGGCTGCAATTGAAAGAAACGTTTTAATTTTCATCCGAATTTATTTCTAACCTTAGTTGAAAATAGATTTTTTTTTCCCCAGACAACCTATTAAATAAATTTGTGTTTGATGGAAACACAGTTTATGAAGTACTGATCCAAATCAATCCAACGTTCTCACTTTACAGAAAGAGAAACTGAAGCCCAAACAAATCAGAGACAAGGTCACATAGCTTGCTGCCGGCAGGCTCTGGGCCAGAACACTCCACACCCCCACCACTCCACTGGTTCCTGCACCCCGCCCCACTGCCAAGGTAAGAATCCCCTTTAAAAAGGTAAGACATTAAAATACTACCATATTTCCAAAGCAGATTTCTCGAAAACCAGCAAAGTTCTAGAGCACAATATCAAAAGATTTACCCAAACAGGAAGAAAGCTATAGCAAAAGTCAAGGTCTCATGGATAAGACGGTGACCACAGGTTCCATCAGGCAGCGACTTCGTTTCCCCACCCATCTGCCTGCAGTCTTCAAGGCAAATCCAAGACCTCAGAAGGGCTTACCTGCTTGAGCTCCAAAAAGCCTTGCATAGTTTAAACTCAGTTTCTATACCCACCAAACTCACTTTTCAAATCCTCCGACTGACCCTTCTCCACAGAAAGCAGATCAGAGGACAGTCCTTAGGGAAGTCAGGCGGCCGGAGGAGAGAGGGGCACACTGCAGTGCGCTCCTGGTGGTTTCTGCTAGGAGAGCCTTTGTACAAAAGCACAAGAGGCAGAATGATATTGAACTGAATGAGCTAAATAGCAACTTTCATTTCTAGGCTGTTAAATATTCAAGTTGACAGTCCTGGCAGCACTTCAGGTTATGAAAATGCCTTGCAAAGTAAAGCTTTTTGGTGTTTCTGTATTTACTGATTAAAATCTAACATTTCCATTTTCTGCCAGCTGGCTTCACAGCCCTCCTACAACATAAGAAGATTCTTTAATCAGTTATTTAAGACATTCTGAAATTGTTTTAAAATATAAAACTGTAATTTCCATAATTCTCAGGTCGACATTTAATGATACATCATAACCTCAAGCAACTCCTTATATTCCTGAGCAAATAATTTTCTAAATACAATACTTTTTCGCTAAACATTTTTTTCATTTGTACATATATAACCCTTCAAAAGGAGAGGGTTACACCATGACATATATTTCTTTAAATTGTATTTACAAAGCATTCTAAATAAATTGTTTGTCCTGGGGAATTCTGAGGGGAATCTTAGAATGAATCAATTTTAATCTCAGAGAACATTCCAGAGAGTAGGAGAGAATGAGCCTCCCACACTGTGTGGAGGCACCGGATGACCAAGGCAGATGCTTCTAAGGAAGACAGCTTGAGGGTGCTGGACACATTTAGTGTCCAGTCACAGACTGGCCTTCTCGCATCCCGCTCTCCATGCGCGTCCACGTTTGTGGCAAACAGAATGCAGCAACACAACAACTTAAAGGGGAGTAGGAACTGGGAATCATGGACTTTCCTTTTCTCCTCTTTGCGTTTCGTAATTACTTAAGTATGAGTTGATAATTCAGAGCTACCACGTGACATACTAATAACAAGTTGGCAAGCAAAAGGTAATTCTGTCTCATAAATATAATACTTCATATAGAAAGAGAACTCTCTAGGGAGAACGTTAAGAAAACCAGAGGAGACAGGAGATTAACTCAGTCACTCCTCCAGAGATTGTCATTTTTCTAGGATCTTATACATCAAAATTCAAAAACTTTACAGAAGCTAATAAATTCTGAAAGATTTATGACTTTAATGTTATAAAGAAGTAAACTGAGAAACCCAAGACTGAGTAAAAAGAATCACATTAGACTACAAGATAGTGATTAAATAATAATACCTTAATGTGTATATGTGTGTGTGGTTAATCTGCTTTCATATACATTAGCTGATTTGATGCTCTCAAAGGTGACACTGGGTGGGTCGATGGGCTAATGAAGATGATGACAACAACACCAGCAGTCATAAAAACAGCAGCAGCAGCAATAGCAACAACCCTTATTGATCTTTTAACCATGTCCTGCAATATGTTAAGCATATGACATCAATGAGGACACTGAGATTCACATCGCTATTAAGAGAAATGCTCAGGCCACTGTAGCTCAAAACAGCAGAGCCAAGACTCAAACACAGATCTCACACTAAATGCAGTCCTCTTTCCAGCATCAGTCTGCCAGACTCTCCTCCCAGCATTCCCTTTTGAGGAACTGCCCCATCTTCCCTACCCTCACCATCCATATTTCTACACCGGCAGCTGCTCGGGTGTGACCACATGATCTTAGCCCCTGGCAACAACTGTTAGGTCCAGGAGTGGCTTCCAGACCCAATCTAGACAAGTCAGATTCCTTCCCAAAAATCTGTAACTGGAACTAAGGCAGATCAGATTAATCTTTCTGGGTAGCAGGAATGCAACATGCAGACTGGGCCTTGTTGGCAAGACCTATTTTCATCTGTGGAAATGGAGCACAGCAGGCTGCAGTAAGAAAGGAGAAGGAGGGAGCTATGCAACAAGACGCGGAAGCAGAGTACTCCTCTGCGTGCCAGTCCCGGGTCCTGTTCCCGGATTCCGCGGACACCGCGGGAGCCTCTCAGCACAGAGCCCCTGGCCCCTTCGGCTACTCTAGTTGGGTCTGTTTCAAGCAACCAAAGGGCCTAAGTACTAGAAAATAAACCGTGTGACGGGTGCCAAGCCTGCGCTGCGAGGCCTCCCAGAGACTGCTCCCTCCCGCCTGCTTGGCACCTTTCTCTCCTCCTGTACCAGCGCCCTCTCTGCTGCAAGATCTGCCGCTGATGCGGTTCTGGTGGGGGACTCTCGCCCAAGCCCGGCGGCGCTTCGTCAATATGATCTACAGACTCCGCAGCACCCCTGGGAAGTATCATTGGAACTATTTTAAAAAGGAGGATCAGAGAAATTCAGTCTCTTTCGCCAGATCACACCACCAATAAACAATACCGCCAGGATTTGAACCCAAGTATCTCCGACTTTAAAATACGTGCTTTTTCAATACACCACTTTCCCCACCTTGTGTCAACCTACAAAGCAAATTCGCCAGTTATTTCACCCTCAAAACAAGCTTGAGAACAGCCAAAAGAACTGCAATTTGGAACGTCCATGCTGCGGGGAACCAGAAGCAAAACCAGAGAGCAAAGCAGCGAGCTGCTTTGGCAGAGACAGGGGAGCGGGAGGGGCTGGCCGCAGGAGGCCTGGGGAGGAGCAGGTCGCCCCGAGGCGCCTCGCTCGCTGGGCCGCAGCAGGTGGGGGGAACCTTCCTTCAGCAGTAAAGCCGCGGTGCTTCCGCGGGGCAGCGTCCTCGGCTCCGTGGGCAGCACCTGGCCACGTGTGACGGGGGTGAGAGCGCCCCTACAGGCCTTCCCGCTCCAATTTAGCTGAGATTGCACTCATTCATTTCGCAATTGCGACCTCTAACACCTTAGTCTCAATTTCTGAACAAAATTTACTGACAAACTGTCTGTGCATGGTCTTGGAAAGTAATGGGAAAAGAAAAGCAATATAATATCCAGGGAAACAAATGCAATTTTTTATTAAAAATGTTAAATCACAATTGCCAAGTCAGTCTGGCTTTTTGGGGCAGGAGGCAGGTGGGGAAAGAGGGTGTGTGTGTTTTATACACTGAAGCCCAATGAAAGCGTTTGTCTACTGTGAACCACAGCAGAATAACCTCTGTCCTAAAACACTTTTCCATGATTCCTGTGAAAATGAAGACGCTGTCTTCTTACAGAGATAATAGAACAAATACCAGGGACATAGCCAAATGCTACACACAGCTATTTTATCCCTAGTGGAAAAAATAAATCAGAGAAAAATCACCAAATACATTCAACTCTCCGCTTTTCAGTTGGTAAACTGTGGCAGTTAACAGCTAGTGAACTTAATACTGTGTTTAACGCTGCAAACCTTTCTTTAAACAGTCTCACAGGGAAAACCAGGAACATAAGGTCCAAAGCAGGCCCTGCGCACTCAGTCCCTGCACCCACACTCACACCCAGGCCACGCAGCAGCACTCCGTGTACCTCCAGGAACCTCCCATCTTCTCAGACTACCTCCACACTGCAATTGTAAGAAAGTCAACATCAGGACAAGTATACTCAATTGAGTACATCATTCCAAAGAAACTGAAAGTCTGATGTGAAAAGTTACAAAAATAAAGAAAACGGTGGTTACTACCTAGCATAACCATTCAGCCACTTTTAAAAACCCAGATGTAACAATAAAAATAGTAACATCTCAGGCCAGCCCGTTGGTGTGGTGGTGAAGTTCCTGCCCTCCGCTTTGGCAGCCTGGGGTTTGTGGGTTTGGATCCCGGGCAAAGACCTACACACTGCTCATCAAGCCATGCTGTGGTGGTGTCCCACATATAAAATAGAGGAAAATTGGCACAGATGTTAGCTCAGGGACAATCTTCCTCACCAAAAAAAAAAAAAAAAGAAACCAGAAAGAAAAAATAGTAACAGCTAACTTGCTGGATGCTTCCTATATGCCAAGCCATCAAATACTTTACATAAATTATCTCACTAAGGCCTCACCATAATTCCAGGAAGCAGTGCCCTTACTATTCCCATACTACAGATGAACACATTGAGACTTAGGGAGATTAAGAAACTTGCCCAAGGTCACAAAGCCAGTGAGTGGAGAAGCCTAGTTCTAAACGCAGGCCGTCTCAATCTGGCGTTCCCACATTCACCTAACCGCTATGCTGCACTGAGCATACCGCAAAATACAGACAGCGAGTTTCAAAAGCTGGACGTGTTTAATCCCGTGACTACTAACAGCAGTAAAGCTCACTCCAGGAAGTTTAGACGACTTCTCACTGTCGCCACACTCCCTGAGCCTCTAATGTTTGAAGAAAGAAGGAAGAAAAAAAGGAAACCTTTGAAATGTTACAGCAACATCTTAAAGCAAGGGTTCTCAAAGTGTAGTCTGAGGGTGCTTGGGGGTCTCCGTGACACTTTCGGGGGCTCCTCTTTTCCACCCTTGTCATCTGTGCACAGGTGTATTTTCTTCATATACTTCAACCAGCACAACACATCACAACGGACTGAAGGCGGAAGCAGATGTGCGAATTCAGCTGTCTTCTATCAAGCCAGACACTCAAAGATATTTGCAAAACGTAAAACAATGCCGCTAAATGTTTTTGTTTTAGAAAATAGTTATTTTTCATAAAAATATTATTTGTTAACAAGTTTGTTATTTTTAAATAACAAGTTTTAATTTTTTTCATTCTAATGCAATAAATATTGATACATGAAACACACATAATAATAAAAGCACTTTTGGGGTCTTCAGGAATTTTTGAGTGTATAATAGGGTCCTGAGACCAGAAAGTGTAAGAACTTCCATCTTAAAATATACTAATTAAATCTTTATTTTTACAGGGGGCAGAGAGGCCGGATTCAAACGTAAAAGCTTCAGTGCCGTTTCCTAAGTGGAAGACAAGAGTCACTGGAAACGTTTCTTTTTACCAAACTCTTCACGATTCAGTGAGCTGCTAAACTTCAAAACTGAAAAACTAAATTACCCCATAAATTTACACATAAGTGTAATCAAAAGAATATATTTTCAAATATAATCAAAAGAATATATTTCTGGTCAGCCAATCATATTTAAATTAATTAGGATTAATTATAACACTAAAAAGTTTTATCTATATATACACTTCCTATACAAGAACATTTCAGCAGTTCAGGTTGATGGCTTATAGTTATAAACAAAATTTAAGGCATGTTTCAAAAGAGCTACACGACAGGCACTAGTGACTTCCACACTAATAAAAAAGACCAGGAACCAAGTGTGAGGACGGCTGTTGCTTTTTTAAAGTAAGCTATGGCGAGAAAAATCATAAGTATAATGTAAGTTCTCTAAATATAACGTTAATTCATGCTGCTGTTCTGTTTATATATCCTTTAAAACTGAAGCTTGAAGATTTATACTTACAATCAATGCAATTACAGTCAGCATCGCCAAAAACATCTACCAAAGTTTGAGATGATTACATCATGACAAAGTACATAGCAATATGTTTTATGCAATAGACAGGCTTCCTTACAGACACAAAGTTTATAAAGATTACAAAATGTATAAACATGATGTTTTATACAGGCAAAAAAAGAGAGACAGAGAGAAAAAGGCAGACAGACAGAGATTTCAAAGAAGTTCCCTGTCCAATGGAATGTCTAAGGAGCTGTAATTTTCCTTTTAGCTCTGTGAAATAAAGATGTAAGTCATAAAGTCAAAAACAAAGATAAGTAGGTTAATCATAAATGCACACGGTGACAACTGCTTAGGCTAACTCAGACTTGCTCTAAATTAATCTGTCCGCTTCCTCAGGAGAAGAAGGGAAATGGAGGATTTCTCCTACTCTCACCTTCCTATTTGAAAACAGACATTTTAGCCATCTAAACAAAAAAATTGTTCGGACTTCTCTTACAAAGATAAGGCAGCAACAATGGTTTGAATTATCAGATCTCACATTTCAGATAATGAAAACAATGCCCACAGACCAAGAAAAACTTGTAAAGTCCGGGGCCAGCCCGGTGGCGCAGCGGTTAAAGCGTGCATGTTCCGCTTTGGTGGCCCAGGGTTGGCTGGTTCAGATCCCGGGTGCGGACATGGCACCGCTTGGCACGCCATGCTGTCGTAGGCATCCCATGTATAAAATAGAGGAAGATGGGCACGAATGTTAGCTCAGGGCCAGGCTTCCTCAGCAAAAAAAGGAGGATTGGTAGCACATGTTAGCTCAGGGCTAACCTTCCTCAAAAAATAATAACAACAACAATAGCTAAATAGCTGTTTATTGTGTGATTGCTACCCACCAAGAACCCTTCTAAGCCCTGACTTTAGGAACTTATAACACAATTATGGAAACAGGATTAATCCACTTAAAACAACTGGCAAACAAAAGTGTCTAATTAAAAGTCCACTGCATGGTATGGACAAGCCAAGGAAAATAAGGGGAGTGAGAGCTGGAGTCAACGTGAAGGAGTAAAGCTACAGCTTGGCAAGGGCAGAAGTACTCAACAGGGACAATTCTGCCCTCCAGGGGACTTGGCAGGGGGGTGCTACTGGCATCTAGTGGGTCGAGGCCAGGAATTCCGCTAAATGTCTTACAAAGCATGGGGCAACCCCCCACAACAAAGAATTATCTAACACAAAAATGTCACAAGTGAGCCAGCCCTGATGCCTAGTGGTTAAAGTTCGGCACTCACCACGTCGGCGGCCCGGGTTCACTTCCTGGTGGTGGAATCACACGACCTGTCTGTCAACAGCCAGCCTGTGGCAGCAGCTCATGTAGAAGAACTAGTAGGACCCACAACTAGAGCACATAACTATGTCCTGGGGGAAAGAAAGAGAGAGGAAGACTGGCAACAGTTGTCAGCGCAGGGCCAATCTTTCCCAGGAAAAAAGAAAGTCAAAAGTGCCGAGGTTAAGACACCCTAAAGTAGAGGAATGAAGGGTATTTAGACAGACTCATCCCAGACAAGGGAAATCACACAAGCAGTGGCTCAAATGCAAAAAAAGGCTCCAACACACAGGAGGCAATGTATTATGGGAAATAACGTTGTTTAGGAAGGCTTCATGGGGCTTTGAAAGCCAAGCAGAGGAACTACGGCTGGATTAGGCTGGAAATGGGAATACATGATAGACTTGGGGTGATACTCACAGGGCGAGACCGAGAGTCAGAGTCTCCCAGAGCCCGGCTGGATTTGCCACCAGAGCCCAGGTGTACAGTGACAAGAGGTGAGGCTGGAGAGGAGAGAAAGTAGCCACACCCGTTCCAGAGAAAGAAAGGGCCTGGCTCACGACTGGACGCAGGGAGAAGGAAAGCACTAAGGTCAGGTCTTTATGCTGTCCCACTTTCTTACTCTGCAGCCAACTGTAGTGCCCAGGACGGTGCCTGGTGGAGAGCACACGTGAACAAACGCCGGCTTCGTGAGTCATCAACTCAGTGGGTTCACACGCTACAGGAAAGTTAGGGTCAACATCCTCACGCAGAGGAAACCTGGATACAGTCAAAAGGAGACTTGGGCAATGAGAAGCTGCCTCCAAATGAGCCAACAAATCCAGTCTTTCTTCCAGCAAAGGGGGACGCCGCTGCTTCTTTGGTTGAAGGCCAGATGAAACAGTGGGCCTGTGTTTAGGGGCTGCTGCAGGAAAACCACACGAGGCATTCAGCACGGTGTGGGAGGCTGGGAGGCCCAAGAGAAGCACGTGGAGAGCAGAGATTTCTGTCTCCCACCTCAGGCTCCCTAAGGGCAGAATCACACCCACTATTGCCCAAACGAGATGAAGTCATGTAAGTTAAATTTCCAAATGACGCAAAGGGGCTGTGGTACTGGAAAGAAGAGACGGGGGAGCGAGAAAGGGAGGTAGATGATGGTTTCTCTGATGAAACCTCCCCCACAGGCCTAGCACTGCCCCAACAAAATGCACCCTTAAGATATGTGACTGTGGACCCTGCCTCTTTGCTTAACATCTCATCAGCACAAAGATGTTTATCATTCTTTATTTATCCAATATAAATAAAGCACTTTCTATACACACAGCATTGTGGGGGGCACACAAGAGCAAGACCCAGACACATGAAGGACTGCAGCCTCTAGTAGATTTATTAATTTGGACCAGGTGTTGGCAAACTGTGTCGTTAAGAGGCTGGACGGCAAATATTCAGCCTCTGAGGGCCTTACAGTCTTGGTTGCAGCTACTTAACTCTGCTGTGGTAGTGTGAAAGGAGCCCGAGACAACACATAAACAAATGGGCAGGGGGTGTTCCAACAAAAAGAGGGACAAACACAGGCAGTGAGGTGGATGTGGCCACTAAGCCATAGAGTGCCACCCCCTGGCTCCCACCATCCGGTCAGCTGTCGAACTACAGCATAGACTATCCCAGCACTTACCAGAAGATCCGACCAGGGTCTGGAAATGTACGTGGAGGTACATCTTGATGAGCAAGGAAGAGAAGCACGCTGGCTGCCTTGTGAGTCAGACTGTGAGGAGAGAACCACAAGAAGATGTGAGGGGGCTCAGACTGTAGGGCACGGGGCCGCCAGTTGGCAAAGAGGGGCCCATCCAGAAAATGCATGCCTACAACACTCCGCAATGCTAAGGAGAGGAACCCTGCCTGGCAAGTAATCCTCTGAAATTGCACAAAAACCCCTACTGCAACAGATTCTCTCTTCCCAAACTGGTCGAGTCCACGATCACTGCACTGACACACTGTGCTGAGCGACAGTGAGGGCCAGACTGGCCCCTCCACAAGCCACTGGCCTGACAGACTGTGCTGAGTGACAGCGAGGGCCAGACTGGCCCAGTCCCTGAGTCACTGCACTGATAGCCTGTGCTGAGTGACAGCGAGGGCCAGACTGGGCCAGTCCCCGAGTCACTGCACTGATACACTGTGCTGAGTGACAGCGAGGGCCAGACTGGGCCAGTCCCCGAGTCACTGCACTGATACACTGTGCTGAGTGACAGCGAGGGCCGGACTGGCACCTCCAGAAGCCACTACACTGATAGACTGTGCTGAGTGACAGAGAGGGCCAGACCGGCCCAATCCCTGAGTCACTGCACTGATAGAGTGTGCTGAGTGACAGCAAGGGCCAGACTGGGCCAGTCCCCAAGTCACTGCACTGATACACCGTGCTGAGTGACAGCGAGGGCCAGACTGGGCCAGTCCCCGAGTCACTGCACTGATAGCCTGTGCTGAGTGACAGTGAGGGCCAGACTGGGCCAGTCCCCGAGTCACTGCACTGACAGAGTGTGCTGAGTGACAGTAAGGGCCAGACTGGGCCAGTCCCCGAGTCACTGCGCTAATAGACTGTGCTGAGTGACAGCGAGGGCCAGACTGGGCCAGCCCACGAGTCACTGGGCTGATAGACTGTGCTTAGTAACAGTTAGGGTACTTAGGTCACTTTCGTAATTTAGCTACAATGAATACATCACTTAACCGATGTTAAGAAAATAGATGCCAACCTACCCTGAAAGAGAAAGCCTCATAAGTTCATCTCTAAATCTTATGTTTGTTTTTAGAATACTATAAGGAAATCTCTTTTAAAAATGCCTGCCTCCGTTTCCCTGAAACTTATCAATATGTCCATAAAGAAATCCTTCTGGGCCAGCCCCGGCGGCCTAGTGGTTAAGTGTGGTGCACTCCGGTTTGCCAGCCCAGGGTTCACAGGTTCAGCTCCTGGGCGAGGACCTACACCATGCATCAGTGCCCCTGTTGTGGAGGCATCCCACATCCAGAATAGAGGAGGATTGGCACACATCTCAGCTCAGGGCCAAGCTTCCTCAGCGAAAAAAAAGAAAAAAGAAGAAGCCCTTCTGAATTCCATGAGCCTCTCCTCAGTAGTGTTTCTTCACTTCTACTTTGATCCAATAAACAGAAGCCTAAAACCACAAGACAATACATTTTATAACAGAACTGTTGGGGGAGACAGTTCTCCGGGGCCTTGTTGTACTCCTGCACATCTTACCACCTGTGCAAAGACTGCAAGGCCCTGACTGCCCTTGCACTCAGGCCAGTTCTTAGGGTTGTTTATGCAGCTGGTAACCCCGACAGATGAGTTAACCTCTCTGCCCCTTTCTCCACCTCCTTCCCCTGCCAACCTCCAGCAAAGACTAGGTTTACTTACTGCTTGCTGTAAACACGGTGGCTGCCCCTCAGTGCGTGATTCAGCAGCAATGTAAACACACTCTGTACACAGCCTCCATCTGGGCCGTACCACGTTGCCCCTGTGGGGTTTGAGGAGCAACGGAAACCAACATAAACATGCTGATGCGCATGCTGCTTACTGGGTCAAAATGATAAAGTCCTTTGACTCTGAGCCAGAAGTCTCATGTCTTCTGTCCACATCCGCAAAACAGTAACAGGCTGACTTATTAGTCTGTAAGTAGGGTAAAATCAAATCCCAGAACCAACAATAATCCTCTTCAATATTAAATAAATACTTGCAATTCTCTATTTTGTTTTCCTTTTTTTTTTTTCAGGAAGAGCTAACCACTGCCGATCCTCTTTTTGCTGAGGAAGGCTGGCCCTGAGCTAACATCCATGCCCATCTTCCTCTATCCTACATGTGAGACGCCTACCACAGCATGGCATGCCATGCGGTGCCATGTCCGCACCCGGGATCCAAACCCTCGAACCCCGGGCCATCGAGAAGCAGAACATGTGAACCCAACCGCTGCACCATCCGGCAAGCCCCTTATTTTCCTTCAATATTCATTCTTTAGAAAGCATTCTCATATTAAGGGTGATCAAAGCCCCTGGTTTGCACAGGATAGTCCAGTTTATACCTGCTGACCCACTATTTCTCCTCCAGTCAGCTCCCCTTTCACCTTCCAGTGCTCTGCTTGTGTATTAAATTATATGATCGCCCTAGTTCTAATCCAATGGACGGATATATACTTTCTGGAAATAGATAAGTTGCTTCAATCTTCTGTTTGTGATCATTTTTCTTAAAAAAAAAAAAGGAACAAAACTGACTTCAATTCTTTCACTTAAAACACCTTTTCCCCCAAGAATTTAATTTAACCCACTATAATTACATTTTGCAGATAATGAGAAGAAAGTTCTAAATTCATTATCCCCCTTACATAAGATGACAACGAACGCTCGTTAAGTGCTTTAATGCTGCAAAACACATTTAGATATGCACTAGTTTTCCTTTTAGGAAATCATCTAAAATTGAGAATGACGGAAAAATCATATACATTTGATTACATTTTATGCTAATATTTTAACATGGGGCCCTCCACCCACAATACTCTGGGGGAAAAAAGTCTCCAAGGGGCCCGCCTGTGGCTGAGTTGTTAACTTTGCAGCCATTGGCTTTGGCCCCCTGTTCCCCTGGGCGCCCACCTATGCACCGCTCATCAAGCCATGCTGAGGCGGTGTCCCCCATAGGAGAACTAGAATGACTTACAACCAGGATATACAACTACGTACTGGGGCTTAGGGAGAAAAACAAGGGAAGGGAGGAGGATTGGCAGCAGACGTCAGCTCAGGGCCAATCTTCCTCAAAAAAAAAAATCTCCAAGAAAAATACTGAGGCTGCACGTGTAGATGTGACTGCAGATTCTGAGAAGCTATCCAGTTCCCATATTCTCGTCTCTGCACTTCATCCACGCTAGGAATTGCAGAGCTTGCCTCCTGCACAGCAAGAAACAACGCGAGCAGAGCAGTCCTTCGTCAATTCCCAAAGGGCAGCCAAATGCTCCGGCTTGACCCAGCTCCTGCACGCCCTCCTCCAGGTCCAAGGAGGGAGACAGGCGCTCCGCTCAGCGGCCGGCTGGGGCTCCCGCCCGTTCACGCTGCAGGGTCGCAGCCAGCACAGCTCTGCACCAGCCCCTCCCCACCTGCTCTGCACATCGCTACACGCAAACAAGATCTTGGAGATTTGACAAAACAAAAAAGGTCCTCTGCCCCAAATTATGGCGATCCCTGCCATACTCGAGAAAGCCAGCCCGGTGTGAGGAGGGCCAGCTCTCAATGAGGCAGGGGGCGCTGTGCGCAGTGTCTTCAAGCGAGTCCCGGGATAGGCCCGGAGAAAGTGAGCCATTCCGGCGCAGGCCGTGGGTTAGGGACTGCTTCCCGGCTGCCCACACGTGCCCAGAACTTACAAGAGGAAATATACCCCACGCTACCACTTCTAAAGACTAAAATGTTTTTCAAAAAATAAACTTCGAAGTAAGATTAATCAAGATTAAAACTGGTTTCTTCTAGGAGACAAAGCGAAACTATTGTTTTCGTTAAAGGAAGGTCTTCAAAATTCATAGCAGACGCAAAGCGATGTGATTAGAAAGAGGATTTTTAAAAAATTGCTCTACTCTTTCGTTTTCCGTGCGCACCGGTGGTCTCGTAAAGAGTGAGAGCAGAATAAAAGCCCTACCCTGGATCCCACATTTCCCCAGGAACACGGCAGCAATCAGCTGCGCGGCCCTCCGCTCAGCCTCCTGCCTCAGTGTCCCCGACGGCCGCCCTGCCACGACAGCCTCTGGGCCAGATCCAGCCGGACAAGCCACGCACCCCCAAGCCGAGCTCCCCTGGGTGTGCCATGCTAACAGTAACAGGACCTGCTGCATAGGTCATGGGCTGAGCTGTCACAAGGATTAAATGGCTTAAACAACCCCTGGCACACAGGTGTTCATTAAAAATTTTTATAAAGAGAACTACAAAATAAATCCCTCATCATATCTCTCCTTCAGATACCAGGAGAGTTGACGCTTACCTCATTTGCAAAATCCACATTTTTTGTAGGGCAGTAACACACAATGTCAAGGGACATGTGTGGGACAGACGAACGCCTAAGCTGTATAAATGAAGAGACCAATCAGCTCTTCCATGATTATGTCTAAAATTCCAAAGAACTCATTAAATTCAAACAACCAAGGAGGTAAACTGCAGGTTGAGTGCCGTCCTCAGCTCTAAGTGGTACCCCCTCCCCTTCCACAGCCCATCCTGGACCCAAGGGAAGCACCATTAATCCACGGGTCTCCTGTCTCTACCACGCCACGCCCTTCATATAAGAAAGCAGACAGTTTCCCACCTAGGCCATCACCCACACCTCCCACTGTCAGTGCCCTCAGCACTGCCTCTTCTGTTATCAATATTTATTGCCAATACTAAAACACAAAGCAAAATGAAATTTCTTCATAAACAGCATGAAATCTATGGAAAAATATTCAGAAGCAAGGCTTTCAATTAATTCAGTATTTAAATGAAATTCATTTCAGACCCAATTCAATAAAGCTTTCATATTCTAAAGACATTCCCAATAGTAAAAAAAGTTAGTTTCCAAAAAGATTCTGCTTTAGTGTATTTGGGAAATCTGGGCTGCTACCGTATCGTAACTCAAATTTGATCTGATGAATTAATTTAGACATCCATACAGGAAATTTAAATACTGGACTCACTGGTGCTTTTTTTTTTTTTAAAGAAGATTGACCCTGAGCTAAAATTCGTGCCCATCTTCCTCTACTTTACATGTGGGACGCCTGCCACAGCATGGCCTGATGAGCCGTGCATAAGTCCATGCTCGGGATCCGAACTGGCGAATCCCGGACCATCGACGTGGAGTGCGTGAACTTAACCGTTTTGCCACCGGGCCAGCCCCTCACTGGTGCTTTTTACAGGTAGCCGCCTAGATTACTGCGTCAGCCCCAATCATGGTTGTAACTCTAATCTTCCTGCCCTCTAAATCCACTGTCCACCTATGGCCAGGAAATGCCCTTAGGACCACATCTCTGCCCTGCTTATCACCCTTCACTGGTTCCCACTGTCCTAAAGAACAGTCCAGACTCACGTGGCTCATAAGGTGCTTCCTGACCTAACTCCCTACCCAGCGCGCCAACCTCGAACCGTCGCCAGACCATGCTGCAAACTTACCTAGCTCTCTTCTCACCTCCTGCCCGGAGTGTCCTTCCCACCTCCTGTTTGCCATTAGGGTCTCAGCTGAAATGTCCTTTCCTAGGGTGCCTCCCAAGTGACAGGCACTTGCCACAGGCTTCCACAGACAGCACTTTCCGTAGCACGGCGCTTAGCACATTTCATCACTTTTCTTTTGTTCACCTGTCTCTCTTCACAGACTATAAGCTCCAAGAGGGCTCTGTATTATTGCGTCTCCAGCATCTGGAATAACGCCTGGCCCATAGAGGGCAGTCAGCAAACACTGGTTCAATGAATGAGACGATGACGGCTTAACCACAACAGCGAAGATGGAGAAACAGAGAAGAACGCAAACAGAACACGCAGATTCAAGTAGGACCTGGCGACAGAACAGAACATGGGCAATAACAAAGGGTCTGCGATGTCAAATTTCCACCTTGGGCAACATGAACAGTGTCTTTCACCAAGCAACAGGCGGAGGTGCACCTCAGGGGACGAGGAACGAGTTTAGTTGTAGACATGTTGAATTGGAGGTGTTCCCAGACGTCTGTCTAAGAGGCCTTGGCTAAGAACGCGTCACTCCCCTGCTCAGGACACGGTGGCTTCCCAGTGCTCTTACATGAACCCCAGCTTGTTGCTGTGCCCTACCAGCCCCTGCACTGTCTGCCCTCTCCAACTCTCTGACCTCATCTTCGCCCATCTTGTTCCCCCTTGCCCACCTCACTCTGGCCACAATGGATCTGCTGTCCCCAGGAAGCGCTAAGCGACGCGCTCCTCAGCATCTCCACGCTCGCTGTGCCCTCTGCCTGGAACACTTTGCCCGGATTCACCTAGCTTCCTGCTTCTCACCACACAGCCCTCATTTCAGATATCACCTCCTGGGCAGGGGGGGCCCTCCCTGTCGACCATAACAACCATCCAAAGCAGTCCATCACTAAACGTTTACTTCTTTTGCATCTTGATTGTCAGCTGGCCCATCTAGTTGTAAACTACACAGTCAGGCCTCTCAGGCTGGCTTTTCACCAGCATAACCCCCAGCACTTAGGACAGTGTCTGGCCTTTGCTAATAGTTCAACAAGTTCGATGAACAAATAACTGAATGAATGAAGGCAGGCAGGCAGACAGGCTTTGCCTCCTCCTGCCTTCCCACTGGAATGGTTGTGAAAATACAAAGTGATACAAACTGTCACCTACACAAAGAAACTAGAAATGCTGACCAGTTATCTCACAAATTCCAGAAAGAAGTTCTACAACAAAAGGCAAATAAAGCTCTCGAGGGCAACAAGAACTGGGGAAGGGAAGAGAGAGGCGATGGATTTCTACCACCTCCACAGCCTTCCTGTCCCAAGGGTCAAAAACCTGGCAACGACCAGGAGCACTGCACTGCATTTCGTTTTGTTCATTCATTTAGCTATGTATTCATTCACTGAATAAGTGACATATTCATCTAGTTCAAAGATCAAAACCATATAGGGGCCGGCCTGTGACCAAGTGGTTAATTTCCCATGCTCTGCTTCAGCAGCCCAGGGTTTCACTGGTTTGGATCCTGGGCAGGGACCTAGCACCTCTCATCAGGCCATGCTGAGGCAGCATCCCACATGCCACAACTAGAAGGACCCACAACTAGAATATACAACAATGTACTGGGGGGCTTTGGGGAGAAGAAGCAGGAAAAAAAAAGAGAGAGAGAAGAAGATTGGCAACAGATGTTAGCTCAGGTGCCAAGCTTTAAAAAAAAAACACTATAAGCAGGTTCACATGGTGAGATCTCCCCTCCTGTCCCCGTCCTCTCCATTCTCCAGATCACTAACACTCTCCTCGCTGGGAAGGCTCGAAGGTTTTCACTTTGATAAGTATCTTGTGCCATCTGTATACATAGCACTTCATACACTGGCTGCTATAACTGTGGGATAAGAAGCTTATCAGGTATATTATTATTATATGTAATATATATATTATTAGGATCAGGTATAATTTTTCAAGATATTACCCAAGTGCTTCCATAGAGTGTCCATTTTATCCTTCGAAAATATTTAAAATAAAAACCCCCAGACCCTACTCCAACCCAGCCAGCTCACAGCCTAAGGGCAGAGGCCACAGAACAGGCTTTTTCAAAACAGCTCCCCTTGTCATCGTCATGATCAGCCACATGTGGGAACTGCCATCCTCCTCAGAGAGCAGGCGTCTTCACCGATCGGAGGGAGGAAGCGCTGCTGCCCTCCTGTGCAGGGCCTGTTTACGCTTTCCCTGTGATCTCCTCATCACGCTTTCTCCTCCTGAATATGCAACCATACTTCAGGTGATTGTATACACATACACACACAAACACGTATATACGTGTTTATGTATACATACGTGCACATATTCCTGTATTCACACAGTACTGGAATCTCTCTGAAACAAAACATACACAGTGGTTATAATAGCTGTCTTCAGGGAGCGCAAGTGAGTAGCCAGAGCATGGGGGAAGGGAGACTTACTTCCCCTTTGAATGGTGTCCCATGTGCCTGTATTACCTATTGAAAAATCAGTAAAGTTACAGAACTCTTTCTTCATGCACCGAATTTGGGACACCATTCCAAACAATGCTGTGGCGATTTTGAAACATGCCTGAAGGTGTTTTCACAACTACTCACCACAAGACGTGGAAGCGAATTCCACACCCCTCGAAGGTAGGCCAGTGACTCACATCTATCAAAGAGAATGTGGCCGACGTGATGCTGTGTGCCTTCCAAGCCTGGAGAACTTCCACCTGGCTTGCTCCCTCTCTTCGAGTGCCCACTCTGGGGGAATCCAGCCACCGTGCTGTGAGGACACTCAAACAGTCGGTGCAGTCTGCGGAGAGGCACGTGTGGACAGAGGAAAAGGGATTCAATGCCTGAAGGAGCGGGAAGGACTGGGAAAGCCATATCTGAAGACAGGGAGCATGAGGGGTTAAGAACTGACAGAGCTTCAGCCTTGGGAAGAAGGCAGGACAGGTCTTCCTCTTGAGGCAGGATAGAGAAAGAGGTAAGAAGAGCTGTAGACACACAGAGATATGGATGCAGACAGGAGGGAGGTTGATAACTTCAAGCAAAAGATCTCTGTATTTCCATGGAGGCAGAGAATGATCAAGAGCTGAAGAGGTGAAGATTCCCAGCAGGCACCAGAACACAGAGAAGAGAGATGCTAGGTCACCGTGCAGAATCACCATGTTCAACAAGATTCCAGAGCTCATCCCTTTAAACCTAACACCTGTGTTCAAAGCACAAGTGGTTTAACCACTCCTCAAGGTCTCCAAGAAAATATTTCAGAGCTTTAAAATTGTTACTTCAAAGTTCTACCACATGTTAAGGCTTGACTATTGGTTATTATATAAATTAATTCTTTATTCTTTTGAAGGCAAAAATGATCATCCAACGTTACTTTCAGAAAACCCTGAGGATATCTTGTCAAGGTGGCGGTGTAGGTGGACTCTGAACTCACCTCCTTGACAAACACAACCAGGATACAACTATTCTTGGAAAAATTACCCTGGAGAGAGAACTGAAAACTGGATAAGAAGAACCCCTACAACAAGGGACAGTCCTGACTGAGGCACAAGAGGCAGAAATTCCTTCTGGAGAGAGAAAAGCCACCTTTGTGAGCCTCAGAACTTCATTGCTGGCTGGGCAGGAGCCACCCTAAGGTACGCAGCCTTCCCAGGAGAAGTGGGGACCTTAACAGGGGTGTGTTACCGCTATAAGCATCCTTCAGACTCAGCACAACTGAGATGAGTATGCTACTGTCTGGCTTCGCTGGCTATTAACTGCAATGGGGACACCCCCAGGAAAGCTATTGACATAAGGAGAATAAAGCCAGTTCTTAAAAGGGCAAATGCACAAATTCACTTGTCTCAGTGGGCAACCTAAAATCACCAGAAAGAAAGCTACACAGTCCTTTGGTGAAAAGAGACTCACCTGATAGGATCTGGGTGCATCTCGGTGGGAGGTGAGACCTCTCCAGAGACGGAGACATTGGTGGTACCCATTATTGTAACCTAGTACAGGTATGCTGGCACAGATGTTGGCAGGTGCCATTGGAGTTCTTCCCCTGGCCTGATAGCCCAGGGGTCTGCCCCACCACTAGAGAGCAAATTTAATCCAGTTCAGCCAGGGCAGACAGCCAGCCCTAGCGAGTGGCCACTCCCAACATCAAACCCTCAGGTAACTTGTGGGCCTGCATAGACTGGATGCCTTGGTTCTCTAGAGGCAGGTGAGCATGTCCACCTCTCTGAGGTAAGGCTTGTGTGAGGAGCAGATGAATTGTTGGCAGTGATGATGGAGAGTGTGGGGGCCTCTGCAGTGGGGCAACTGGGTCCACTCCAGGGGGTCAGGACGTGTGCAGGGGCCAGGACTGTGTTGACAGTGTGTGAACCTGTGGGAGTTGGGGCTTATCAGTGGCAGAAGACTTGTGCTTCACAAACAGCCACAAAGGGGGTCGGCCCCACCTTCCAAAGCCTGAAACAATTGGGTGCTCCTGTGCCTCAGGCCAGCCCCACTCAGCTGCAATCCTGAGAGAGACTAACAACAGCCTTGCAGGCCTGGGGCCTACAGCAACCATAAATCTCTGAGCCTAGCAACCAGCAACACAGGGTACCGACTCAGTTATCAGGAAAACTGCAACAGGACTGTGCTATTAGACCTTGTAGCCAAGACTGCTGGGGCTCCCCAAACCTGATTTACAAAGAGCAAAGACTGGACTCTCTGGGTAGCTGCAGTTACAGCAACCCTGCCACACCAGAAGGACACAGGTAGCCCAAGCAGCGGTCACTCGTGGATCACTGGGACTGGTGATGAGAGGGAAGCACACTGCTGGGCCACAAAAGGCATCTCTTACATAAGGTCACTTCTCCAAGATCAAGAGACATAGCTGACTCACCTAATACACAGGTATAAGCGCAGAGAAAGAGGCATAATGAGGAGCCAAAGGGATACATTCCAAGCAAGGGAACAGGAAAAAAAAAAAAAAAACAGAAAAAGAACTAAATGAAACAGAAATAAGCAGTCTACCCAACAAGAAATTCAAAGAAAACTCATAAGGATGCTCACTGATATTGGGAAAAGACTGGAAGAACACAGTGCGAATGTCAACAAAGAATTGGAAAATATAAAAAAGAACCAATCAGAAATAAAGAATACAATACTCGAAATGAAAAATTCACTGGAGGGACTCAATAGCAGAGTAGATGATACAGAAGAATGGATCAGTGAGCTAGACAAAAGACTAGAGGAAATCACCCAAGCTGAACAGATCAAAGAAAAAAGAATTAAAAAGAATGAGGACAGGCGCTGGCCCCATGGCCGAGTGGTTAAGTACACACGCTCCGCTGCAGGCGGCCCAGTGTTTCGTTGGTTCGACTCCTAGGCACGGACATGGCACTGCTCATCGGACCACGCTGAGGCGGCGTCCCACATGCCACAACTGGAAGGACCCACAACGAAGAATATACAGCTATGTACCGGGGGGCTTTGGGGAGAAAAATGGAAAAAAAAAAAAAAACCTTAAAAAAAAATTAATTAATTAAAAAAAAAAAAGAATGAGGACAGTCTAAGGGAACTCTGGGACAACATCAAGTGCACTAACATTCATACTATAGGTGTCCCAGAAGGAGAAGAGGAAGACAAAGGGGCAGAGAACCCATTTGAAGAAATAATAGTGGGAAACTTTCCTAATCTAAGGAAAGAAACAGACATCCAAGTAGAGGAAGCACAGAGATCACCAAACAAGATAAATCCAAAGAGGCCCACACCAAGACACATTATAATTGAAATGTCCAAAATTAAAGATAAAGAGAGAATCCTAAAAGCGACAAGAGAAAGGGAACAAGTGACATAACAAAGGAAAGCTCATAAGGCTGTCAGCAGACTTCTCAACCAAAACCCTACAGGCTAGAAGAGAGTGGCAGGACTTATTTAAAGTGCAGAAAGGAAAAAACCTACAGCCAAGAATACTCTATCCAGCAAAGCTGTCATTCAAAATGGACCGAGAGATAAAGAGCTTCCCAGACAAGCAAAAATTAAAGGAGTTTATCACCAAGAAACCAGTTCTACAAGAAATGCAGAAAGGACTTATTTAACTGGGAAAAAGAACACCAGAAATAGGAATAGGAAAATTATTTTTTTTAAAAAAAAGCAATAAAATCACCAGTAAAGGCAAAAATACAGTAAAGGTGGTAGATGAACCACCTATGAAGATAATATGAAGGGTAAAAGACGAGAGTACTAAAATTACCTATTTCAATGATAAGAGAGTAATGGATAGACACACACAAAATAAGAGATTAGATATGATTTGAAAAACATAACGTGGGAGGAGGGGATTAAAAGAGTAGAGCTTTTAGAATGAGGTCAAGCTAAAGAGACTATCAACTCAATATAGATTGCTCTATACGTAGAACATTACATAGGAACCTCATGGTAATCACAAACCAGAAACCTATAATAAGTAAACAAATAAGTAAAAGAAAACAAATCAAATATAGTACTAAAGAAAGCTATCAAACCACAAGGGAAGAGAGCAAGAGAAGAAGAAGGAACTGAAAAGAACTACGAAAACACCCATAAAGAAATTAAGAAAATGGCAATAAGTATATACTTATCAATAGCTACTTTAAATGTAAATGGACAAAATGCTCCAATCAAAGGCATAGGGTGGCCGATTGGATAAAAAAAACAAGACCCATATATATGCTGCATACAAAAGACACACTTCAGACCCAAAGACACTCACAGACTGAAAGTGAAGGGATGGAAAAAGATACTCCATGCAAATGGCAAAGAAAAGAAAATGGGGGTAGCAATATATCTATTGACAAAATAGACTTTAAAACAAAAAATGTAACAAGAGACAAAGAAGAGGACTACATAATGATAAACAGAACAATCCAACAAGAGAATATTACACTTGTAAATATCTATGCACTCAACATAGGAGCACCTATATATATAAAACAATTATTTACAGAAGTAAAAAGAGAAATGGACAATAACACAATAATACTAGGGGACTTTAACACTCCACTTACAACAATGGATAGATCATCCAAACAGAAGATCAATAAGGAAACATTGGTATTAAATGACCCATTAGACCAGATGGATGCAGTAGATATAGAGAGAGAACATTCCATCCAAAAACCACAGAATACACACTCTTTTCAAATGCACATGGAACATTCTCCAAAATAGATCACATATTAGGCCACAAAACAAGTCTCAATAAATTTAAGAAGATCAAAATAATACAAAGCATCTTTTCTGACCACATGGGTATGAAACTAGAAATCAACTATGTGATGAAAATCAGAAAAGCCACAATAATGTGGAGTTTAAACAAAATGCTACTGAACAATGATTGGGTCAATCAACAAATCAAAGGAGAAATCAAAAAATACCTGGAGACAAATGAAAATGAAAAGATGACATGGCAAAATCTATGGGATACAGCAAAAGCAGTTCTAAGAGGGATGTGTACAGCAATTCAAGCCTGCCTCAACAAACAAGAAAAATCCCAAATGAACAATCTAACAGTGCACCTAAAGGTACTGGAAAAAGAACAAAAAACAAACCCCAAAATCAACAAAAGGAAGGAAACAATAAAAATCAGAGCAGAAATAAATGAAATAGAAACTTTAAAAAGGTAGGAAAAAAATCAATGAAACCAAGAGCTGGTTCTTTGAAAAGATAAAAAAAGTCGACAAACCTTTAGCTAGACTCACAAGTAAATAAGAGAGAAGGCTCAAAAACATAGAATCAGAAATGAAAGAGGAGAAATTACAACAGACACCTCAGAAATAAAAAAGATTATAAAAGAATACTATGAAAAGAATACTATATGCCAACAAACTGGATAATCTAGAAGAAATGGACAAATTCTTAGAATCATCTAACCTTCCAAAACTGGATCAAGAAGAAGTAGAGAATTTGAATAGACCAATGACCAGTAAAGAGATTGAAACAGCAATCAAAAACCTCTCAAAAAAGAAAAGTCCAGAACCAGACAGCTTCCGTGGTGAATTCTACCAAGCATTCAAAGAACACTTAATACCTATCCTTCTCAAACTCTTCCAAAAATTGAAGAGGAGGGGAGGCTTCCTAACTCATTCTATGAAGCCAACATTATCCTGATACCACAACCAGACAGGGACAACACAAAAAAGGAAAATTACAGCCCAGTATCATCAAAGAATATCGATGTAGAAATCCTCAACAAAATACTAGCAAATTGAATACAACAATACATTAAAAAGATCATACACAATGATCAAGTGTGATTTATTCCAGGGATGCAGGAATGATTCAACATCCACAAATCAATCAACATTAACAAAATCAACACCACATTGACAAAATGAAGAATAAAAATCACATGATCATCTCAATAGAGGCAGAGAAAGCATTTGACAAGATATAGCATACATTTATGATAAAAACTCTAAATAAAATGGGAATAGAAGGAAAATACTTCAACATAATAAAGGCCATATATGACAAACCCACAGCTAATACCATCCTCAATAGAGAAAAACCGAAAGCTATCTCTCTAAGAACAGGAAGCAGACAAGGATGCCCACTGTCACCACTCTTACTTAACATATTATTGGAAGTCCTAGCCAGAGCAATCAGGCAAGAAAAAGAAATAAAAGGGATCCAAATTGGAAAGGAAGAAGTGAAACTGTCACTATTTGCAGATGACATGATTTTATATACAGAAAACCCTAAAGAATCCACTAAAGAAATATTAGAAATAATAAATGACTACAGTCAAGTTGTGGGATATAAAATCAACATACAAAAATCAGTTGTGTTTCTCTACACTAACAACCAAATAGCAGAAAGAGAAATTAAGAATACAATCCCATTTACAACTGCAACAAAAAGAATAAAATACCTAGGAATAAACTTAACCAAAGAGGTGAAAGATCTGTACACCAAAAACTATAAAACATTGTTGAAAGAAATTGAAGAAGACACAAAGAAATGGAAAGATATTCTGTGCTCTTGGATTGGAAGAAGTAACATAGTTAACATGTCCATACTTCCTAAAGCAATCTATAGATTCAATGCAATCCCTATCAAAGTTCCAACAACATTTTTCACAGAAAAAGAACAAAGAATCCTAAAATTCATGTGGAACAACAAAAGACCCTGAATAGCCAAAGGATTCCTGAGAAAAAAGAACAAAGCTGGAGGTATCAGACTCCCTGATTTTAAAATATATCACAAAGCCATAGTAACCAAAACAGCATGGTACTGGCACAAAAACAGACACACAGATCAATGGAACAGTATCGAGAGCCCAGAAACAGACTCACATATATATGGATAGCTAATTTTCAACAGTGGAGCCAAGAGCATACAATGGAGAAAGGAGAGTCTCTTCAATAAATGATGTTGGGAAAACTGGACAGGCACATGCAAAAGAATGAAAGTAGACCATTATCTTACACCATGCACGAAAATTAACTCAAAATGGATTAACAACTTGAATGTAAGACCTGAAACCATGAAAATTCCAGAAGAAAACAGAGGCAGTACACTCTGACATCAGTGTTAGCAGCATTCTTTCAACTACCATGTCTGACCGGGCAAGGGAAACAACAGAAAAAAATAAATAAATGGGACTACATCAAACTAAAAAGCTTCTGCACAGCAAAGGAAACCATCAACAAAACGAAAAGACAACCTAACAACTGGGAGAGGATATTTGCAAACGATGTATCAGATAAGGGGTAAATATCCAAAATATACAAGGAAGACATACATTTCAACAATTAAAAAAAAACAATTAAAAAAATGGGCAAGAGATGTGAACAGATATTTCTACAAAGACAATACATGGATGACCAACAGGCACCTGAAAAGATGTTCAACATCATTAACTATTAGCAAAATGTAAATCAAAACTACAATGAGATATCACTTCACACCTGTCAGAATGGCTATAATTAACAAGACAGGAAAAAACAAATGTTGGAGAGGATGTGGAGAGAAGGGAACCCTTGTACACTGCAAACTGCAAACTGGTGCAACCACTATGGAAAATAGTGTGGCATTTCCTCAGAAAATTAAGAATAGATCTACCATATGATCCCGCTATCCCACTGCTGGGTATTTATCCAAAGTACATGAAAACACAAATGCATAAAGATACCTGCACCCCTATGTTCACTGCAGCATTATACACAATAGCCAAGACTTGGAAGCAACCTAAGTGCCCATCAAGGGACGAATGGATAAAGAAGATGTGGTATTTATACACAGTGGATACTACTCAGCCATGAGAAATGATGAAATCCAGCCATTTGTGACAGCATGGATGGACCTTGAGGGTATTATGCTAAGTGAAACAGGTCAGAGGGAGAAAGTCAAATACCATATGATCTCACTCATAATTAGAAGATAAAAACAATAATAAACAATCACACAGCAACAGAGGTTAGATTAGTGGTTACCAGAGAGGAAGGGGGGAGGGAGGAAGGCGAAAGGGGTGGAGAGGCACATGTGTGTTGGGATGCATTTTTTTTTTACTTTTTATTACGATTATGATAGTTTACAACCTTGTGAAATTTCAGTTGTACATTATTGTCTGTCAGTCATGTTGTAGGTGCACCCCTTCACCTTTGTGCCCACCCCCCACTGCCCCCTTTCCCCTGGTAACCACTAATCTGTTCTCTTTGTCTACATGTTTAACTCCCACATATGAGTGGAGTCATACAGAGATTGTCTTTCTCTATCTGGCTTATTTCACTTAACATAAAGCCCTCAAGATCCATCCATGTTGCAGTAAATGGGACGATTTTATCCTTTTTTATGGCTGAGTAGTATTCCATGGCATATAGATACCATATCTTCTTTATCCAATCATCAGTTGATGGGCACTTAGGTTGCTTACACATCTTGGCTATTGTAAATAATGCTGCAATGAACATGGGGGTGCATGGGACTTTTGGAATTCCTGGTTTCAGGTTCTTTGGATAGATACCCAGTAGTGGGACGGCTGGGTCATATAGTATTTCTATTTTTAATTTTTTGAGAAATCTCCATACTGTTTTCCATAGTGGCTGCACCAGTTTGCATTCCCACCAGCAGTGTATGAGGGTTCCTTTTTCTCCACAACCTCTCCAACATTTGTCACTTTTTGTTTTGGTTATTTTTGCCATTCTAATGGGTGTCAGGTGATATCTTAGTGTAGTTTTGATTTGCATTTCCCTGATGCTCAGTGATGATGAGCATCTTTTCATGTGCCTCTTGGCCATCCGTATATCTTCTTTGGAGAAATGTCTGTTCATGTCCCCTGCCCATTTTTTGATCCGGTTGTTTGATTTTTGTTGTTGAGTTGTGTGAGTTCTTTATATATTATGGAGATTAACCCTTTGTCAGATGTGGGGATGCATTTTAATTAGTCTTTGGGTGGTAAACATGATGTAATCCACACAGAACTAGAAATATGTTACAATGTATACCTGAAATTTATATAATGTTATAATCCCATGTTACCGCAATGAAAAAAAAAAGCTTAAAAAAAACAAAAACCCTTTCCTATTCCTAAATCTCTGTCCAAAAGGCCAGACAAACTCAAATCCCTTATGGTCCATCTGCCAGACCTTTAATTTCTAATATTATCTTTAGGAAATCACCAACATCTCCAGTCATCCTTACACCAAGTAGCATTTGAAGCTGTCTCTAAATTTGAGTCAATACGATGAGTAATGGCTTACATATCACATATAATTCATTTCGATGATCATTTCACAAGTGTCTGGCAGGCCCAACACCAGAATAAGCACTAACGGGACACAAGGACTTCCTAAAGGCTCTTTTCATCCAGGAGGAGAGAGAAGTCATCTATATAAATAACTATAATACAAGACAGAAGGTAATAAATAGCACCACAAATACCACATGGGGCACAGAGTCCAAGTTAACTGCAACTTGGGGATCAAAGGTTTCATTGAAGAAATTGCATCTGAGTTGTGCTTAAGAATGGGGAAGATTTGAACACGTAGAAAAAAGCAAAAAACATTTGAGAAAATGTGAACATTGTAAGCAAAGGCATGACAAAGAGGAGAGCTTCATGCCTTGGCCCAGATGGCATGTAATAAATGTCTGAGGTTTAATAACTGACCAAAACCAGTCCTGTCTGACCAGTCAAGCTCTTACTATGTGCCAGGCACTGTTCAGGGCACTATGGATATAGCACTGAACAGAAGGGTCCCTGTTTTCATGCAGCTCACATGCTAATCAGGGAGAAGATCGTAAACAAGTAAATATGCAATATATGTGTCAGGCGACGATGGGCGCTATGGTCAGAGACATCTCTCTGATAGGTAAAACGTGAACACAAATGTGAAAGAATGAGGGAGCAAACAATGGACATATCTGCATGAGGAGCGTTCCCTGCAAAGGGAAGCACAAACGTCCTGTGGTAGTTGCTTACTAAGCTGCTCAAGGAGTAAGAAGGAAGCCACCGCAGCCAAGCAGAGTAAGCCAAGAGGAGAAGGTAGATGAGGTCAGGGAGGAAGGGAAGAGCCAGATCATGACAGACACTGTAGATCCTGCAAAGGTCCTTCATTTTATCATTAGTGAAATGCAAATGGGATGAAAGGGTTCTGAACAGAGAAAAGACCTTAATGGACCCTAGAGAAGGCAAAGGTCGAAACAGGGAGGCCAATTAAGCATCTGCAGCAGAGGTCCGGGCAAGAGGGCGATGGCTTGGGTAGAGATGGTAGCATCAGAGGGCATAAGAAAGGGCCAGATTCTGGCGATATTTTGAAGGTAGAGCTGCTGGGATCTGGTGACAGACTGGATTACGTAGAAAGAAAAATGACTCCAGGGTTTTTGGCCTGAACATACTCAAGAGAAAATAAGGCTGGAAACAGGTTGGGCCTGACTAGAGATCATCTACCAAATTGAAGTCTTGGGAGAACAGGACAGTAAAACATGAGGTCTTCACACAGAAGAACTTGGGCAAATCACGTCATCTCTGTGCCACCAGTCCCTCACCTATAAAATGGAGCCAAGGGTGAGATGAGTGCTTCTCAGCTGGGACACCCATACGAGCACTCACACCACAATACAACCTTACAAATCTTCCCAGAAAGCTAACTGCATCAACAGATTCAGGGAGTAACTGGTTTTTACAAGTTATATTTATTAAAACAGAAAACTGGAATACAATAGAGAAAACACTGCCTGAAAATCCACATAATAACCTGAGTGTTTGGGAAAAGAAGTCTATTTCTTCTCAGCCAGCGTTTGGCACACTTTGATGGAAGAGTTTGAGAATTCCTTGTTTAAATGGTATCTGTGGGCCCTTCTGCTTTAATATTCTGTGTTTTAAACACATTTTACTGGCTTTCAACCTTTTAAGTCTTCTAGTGGGCAAAACAGTAGACAAGGCTGCAGCCAGAGAATAAAATATAATTCTTAACATCTTCCACAATGTTCAAGTGTAACTAACAGAAGGTGGAATGTAGAAATGGGGGAAGACGGAAGAAAAAGGAAGGGTGCAAATATCCTAATCTGGAAAAGGGGAGCCAAGAGATACTGTCAAAAGTTGATGAAACAAGAAACAATTATACTGAAAGAAATAGGAGAGAAAGCAGTATAAGAATAATTCTCATCCTTCCATCTGAACACCAAGAGACAGTCTATGAAAATCAATGAAACAAGATATAGAGGCTTAGACACATTATCCAGAGTTACGGACACACAGAACAGCAAATCAAATAGCCAAGAAATAGATGAAAAGACGTTCAGGTGGCTGGCCCGGGGCGTAGTGGTTAAGTTTGCATGCTCCATTTTGGCTGCCCAGGGTTTGCTGGTTCGGATCCTGGGCTGGGAGGTACGCACCACTTACCAAGCCATGCTGTGGCTGCATCCCACATAAGTAGAGGGAGATGGGCACAGATGTTAGCTCAGGGCCAGTCTTCCTCAGCAAAAAGAGGAGGATTGGCGGCAGATGTTAGCTCAGGGCTGATCTTCCTCAAAAAAAAACACACAAAAAAACCAAAAAACAAAAATCTATTTGGGACTGGCCTGGTGGCATAGTGGTTAAGTTCCCAAGCTCTGCTTCAGTGGCCCAGGGTTCAAGGACTCAGAGCCTGGGTGTGGACTTACACATCATTCATTAAGCCATGCTGTGGTGGCATCCCACATACAAAATAGAGGAAGACTGGCACAGATGTTATTAGCTCAGGGCCCATCTTCCTCACCAACAAAAAAGGAAAAGAAAAATCATCTAGGCTGTTGCATGTATCAATAATTCATCCTTTTGCACCCTAGCACACAGGAGTGCACTGAAGGTAACCCTACCTCCGTTAGCATAATAGAAATCACACCTGGGGGCAGAGAGCTAGCATGCTAATGACCCATGCGTCACACGAGGCAACCTGTTGAACAACAGCACAGGCACAAGGAAAGGCCCACCTCAACCTGCCACGAGGAAGCACTCCTCTCAGCCTTTGCCTCACAAAAGCCCCACAGTCCCGCTCCCTAAGGAGCTGGCCACCTGCCCCTTTCCTTTCTGCACCAGCTCCCTTGTGCCTCTCCTGTGCAGAAACTAATAAACTTATTTTCTTTTTGTTGTTTTGGGGGTTTTTTGAGGAAGATTAGCTAACATCTGCCACCAATGCTCCTCTTTTTGCTGAGGAAGACTGGCCTTGAGCTAACAGCTGTGCCCATCTTCCTCTACTTTATATGTGGGGCACCTGCCACAGCATGGCTTGTCAAGTGGTGTATAGGTCCGCACCCGGGATCTGAACTGGAAACCCTGGGCCGCCAAGGGCAAACATGCGAACTTAAGTCCTGCGCCACCGGGGTTGGTCCCATAAACTTTTATTTTCTACGTCCCCCCCAAAATACCAAAAGATGTTCAAATTCACTAGACTCTGGGTAATGCACATTAAAATAATAACCAGGTATCCTTTTATAGCTTTCTGACTGACAAGAAATTAAAAAGAGCTCTGACGAGAGATGTGGAAAAAAGGTACCTTCTTACTTGCTGCTGGATATAAGACACTATTTTAGAAAGCAAGCTGAGACTTCTGACGTCATCAAGATGGTGGAGTAGAAGACCCCAGCCTCCATGCACCAACAAACAACGACTAGACAGCTATCCACTGACAAAAAGAGCTCTGGGAGAGCTCAGGAGTCCACCTAGGAAGCTCCAATAACACAGGGGAGCAAAACCTGAGACTAAGTGCACCAAAAGGGGAAGAAAACAGTCTAATTTGCCGTAGCATCCCACCCCCGGCCAGCTGCTCGGCCTCAGGAGAGAGCTCCAGACCAGCAGAGCTCCCCCCGGGGAAGAGTGGTGGTGGGGCACGCGCCAGGCTCGCCTGCCTGTGGGGCCCCGACCAGGAGCGCTGCAGTCTCACCCGCCCAGGGACCCGCAGAGCTGAGACGGAGAAACCGGCTGGGATGAGGAGAAAGGGCAGCGGCTCCAGCATCAGAGAAAGAGGCAGGAAGCTCACATGGACAGATAACGGCTGAAAACTTCCCCAGTCTGAGGAAGGAGAGGGACACCCAATACACGAAGTTCACACGTTCCCAGTCAGTCCAGCCCAAAGACAACTGCACCAAAACACATATAATGGAATTCAAAAATCAAAGACAAACAGAGACTCTTGAAAGCAGCAAGGGCAAAGCACAGCACACGCAAGAGATCCCCCCCCCCCACCACAAGGCCATGAGCAGGTGTCTCAGGACAGCCTGTGGGCCAGGAGAGGGGGTGATGAGTCAGAAGCTCTGAAAGGAGAAAGCTGCCTGCCAGGAATACTGCACCCAGCAAAGCCGTCCTTCAGAACTGAAGGAGAAAGAGAGCACTTTCCAGACAGACGAAGCTGAAGGAGTTCCTCACCACTAGAACTGCCTTACAAAGAATGCTAAAAGGAGCTCTTCAAGTTGGAAAAAAAGGACACTAAGTAGTAAAATGAAAATGTAAAACTCACTGGTAAGGTAAGCATATAGTCAAATTCAGAATACACTGATATTGTAAAGCCGGTGTGTAAATTGCTTATCTCTAGTATAAAGATTAAAAGACAAAAGAATTAAAAATAACTATATCCACAATAATTTCTTAATGGATACACAATATAAAAAGATGCAAATAGTGATACCAAAAACATAAAATATGGGAGAGAGGGAAGTCAAAGTGTTGAGTTTTTGTATGTGAACAAAGTTATCAGCTTAAAACAGACTATTAGAAATGATGTAATATTTTCTGTAAGCCTTTCTTAGGCAAAGAAAGGCAAAACCCTATAGTAGGTAACAAAAGACAAAGAGAAAGGAATGGAAGCATACAACTATAGAAAAGCATCACATCACAAAGGAAGACAACAGGAGAGCAAGGAACAAAGCATCTACAAAACAACCAGAAAATAATTAACAAAATGGCAATAGTAAGTACTTATCTATTAATAATTAAGTAGAAATGGACTAAATTCTCTAATCAAAAGACACTGAGTGGCTGAGTGATAAAATAACAAGACCCAACTATATGCTGCCTCCAAGAGACTCACTTCAGCTTTAAGGACACATGGGCTGAAAGTGAAGGATGGACACATACATACCATGCAGAGGGAAACAAAGGGGAGCAGGAGGAGTATACTTACATCAGACAAAACAGACTTTAAGTCAAAAACTGCAATAAGAGACAAAGAGGGTCACTACAAAAGGATAAAGGGGTCAATTCATCACGAGGAAATAATAATAGTTATATATATTACTTTTATCATCACTATTATATATATATACACATATCTGATGCACACATATCTGACATATATGTGTGTGTATACATGCATCTGATATATACATATCTGAAAGAAGAAATAGACATCAATACAATAATAGCAGGGGACTTCAATACCCCACCTTCAAAAAAAGATAGATCATCCAGACAGAATATCAATAAGGAAACACTGGACCTGAACTACTCTTTAGATCAAATGGGCCTAACAGACCTATCTAGAACATTCCACCCAACAGCAGCCAAACACACATTCTTCCCAAGGGCTCACAGATCATTCTCCAGGAGAGATCATATGTTGGGCCACAAAACAAGTCTTAACAAACTTAAGAAGACTGAAATCATATCAAGTATCTTTTCGGACCACGATGGAATGAAGTAGAAATGAGTAAAGGAGAAAATATGGAAAATTCACAGACAGGTGGAGACTGAACACACTCCTCAACAAACAATAGTCAAAGAATAAATCAAAAGGGAAATTAAAAAATATCTTGAGACAAACAAAAATGGAAATACAACATACCAAAACTAGGTTGAAAGTTAGTATAAAAAAGGAAATAACAAAGAGCAGACTAGAAATAAATGAAACAAAGAAAAGAAAAGATCAATAAAACTAAGAGTAGGTCTTTGGAAAAGATAAACTGACAAAACTTTACCTAAACTAACCAAAGAACAAAGAGAGAAGATTCAAATAAATAAAATCAGTAATGAAAGAGGAGACATTACAAGTGACACCACAGAAATACAAATGGTCGTAAGAAACTACTATGAACAATTATATGTCAACAAATTCAATAACCTAGAACAAATGGAATAAATTGCTAGAAATGTACAACCTACCAGGACTGAATCATGAAGAAATGGAAAATTTGAACATACCAATAACAAGCAAGGAGACTCGATCGGTAATCAAAAATCCAACAAAGAAAAGTCCAGGAACAGCTGGCTTCACTGGTGAGCTCTACAAAACATTTAAAGAATTAACACCAATCCTTCTCAAATTCTTCCAAAGACTGAAGAGGAAGGAACACTTTCAAACTCGTTTTACCAGACCAGTATTACCCTGATACCAAAGCCAGACAAGAACACTACAAGAAAAGGAAATTAAGGGCCAATATTCCTGATGAACCGATGTAAAAATCCTCAACAAAATCCTAGCAAGACAAATTCAGGAGCACTTGAGAAAGATCATACACCATGATCAAGTGGGGTTTATCCCTGCAATGCAGGAAAGTTTCAACACACACAAATCAATCCATGTGATACAGCACATTAACAGAATGAAAGATAAAAATCAGATGATCATCTCAACAGATGCAGATAAAGCATTTGACCAGTTTCAACATCCTTTCATGATAAAAACTCTCGATAAATTAAGTGTAGAAGGAATGTACCTCAACATAATAAAAGCCACATATGACAAACCTACAGCTAACATCATACTCAGTGGTGAAAAGCTGAAAGCTGTTCCTCTAAGATTAGAAACAAGACAAGGGTACCCACTCTTGCCAATTTTATTCAACATAGTCCTGGAAGTACCACCCAGAGCAATTAGGCAAGAAAAAAAATAAAAGGCATCCAAATCAGAAAAGAAGTAAAATTAACTCTTTGCAGATGATGTGATTTTACACAGAGAGTCTTTGCTAAAACTCTACCAAAAGATTGTTAAACAAATAAATGAATTCAGTAAAGTTGCAGGATACAAAATCAACACACAAAAATCAGTTGCATTTTTATATACTAACAATAAGCTATCAGAAAAAGACATTAAGAAAACAATCCCATTTACAATAGCAGCAAAAAGAAAAAATTCTTAGGAATAATTTAGCCAAGGAGGTGAAAAATCTATACACTGAAAACTGTATATATTGATGAAAGAAGTGGATGAAGGTACAAATAAATGGAAAGATATCCCATGTTCATGGATTGGAAGAATTAATACTGTTAAAATGTCCATTCTAGGAGTCAGCCTCGTGGCACAGTGGTTAAGTTTGGCATTCTCTGCTTTGGCAGCACGGGTTCACATCCGTGCAGACCTACACCACTCGTCAGCCATACTGTGGCAGCAACCCACACACAAAAAATAGGAATTGGCACAGACGTTAGCTCAGGACTAATCTTCCTCAGCAAAAATAAATAAATTAATTAATTAATTAAAATGTGGATTCAATCCAAAGTGATCTACAGATTTAATGCAATCTATCAAAATTCCAATGGCATTTTTCACAGAAATAGAAAAAAAATCGTAAAATTTGTATGGAACCACAAAAGACTCTGAACAGCTGAAGCAATCAAGCAGGAAGAACAAAGCTGGAGGCATCACACTTCCTGATTTCAAACTATTTTACAAAGCTATAGAAAACAAAACAGCATAGAAATGGCACAAAACATACAGGAAGACATGTGGAACAGAAGAGAGATGCCAGAAATAAACCCACAAATAGGTAACTGATTTTCAAAGAAGATGACTACAATAGACAATGGGGAAGGATACTCTCTTCAACAAGGGGACGGAGAAAACTGGATATCCACATGAAAAAGAATAAAACTGGACCCTTATCTTACACCATACACAAAAATCAACTCAGAATGGATTAGAGACTTAAATTTAAGACCTGAAACCAGAAATCTCCTAGAAGAAAACACAGGAGAAAAGCTCCTTGACATTCCTCTTGGCATTGATTTTTTTAATACGACACCAAACGCAAAGGCAACAAAAGCAAAAATCAACAAGAAGGACTACACTAAATAAACAGTTTTTACACAGCAAAGGGAATAATCAACAAAACAAAAAGGCAACCCATGGAAGGGGAGAAAATATTGGCAAACTGTCTATCTGGCAAGGGGTTAATATCAAATCAACACAATCCACACCTTAAATTTACACAATGTTATATCTCAATTATATCTCAGTAAAGTTGGAGGGGAAAAAGAAAATCAAAATGTAAGAAACACAAACAACTCAAGCAAAAAGATAAATAATCCAATTAAAAAATGGACAAAGGATCTGAATAGACAATTTTTCAAACAGACATACAAATGGCCAACACATCTATGACAAGATGCTCAACATCATTAATCCTCAGGGAAATGTAAAACAAAACCATGAACTATCACCTCTCACCCATTCGGATGGTTATTAGCAAAAAGTCAAAAGGTAACAAACGTTGGCGAGAATGTGGAGAAAAGGGAACCCTTGCGCACTGCTGGTGGGAAGGTAAATTGGTACAGCCATTATGGAAAACAGTATGGAGGTTCCTCAGAAACTTAAAAGTTGAACTACCATATGATCCAGCAATCACACTTCTGGGAATATGTCTAAAGAAAATGAAATCACTATCTCAAAGAGCTATCTGCACTCCCATGTTCACTACAGCATTATTCATAGTAGCCAAGATACGGAACCTAAGTGTCCATCAACAGATGAATGGCGCAATATTGTGTCTTATATTTGGTCATCTGAATGACCAAATATATTTCTCATATATATTTGGTCTTCTTTCACATTTCCAAAGTACTGAGAGTGATTAAGCCATCTCTTGTTATGTTAATAAGGTGACTTTGGGACAGCACCTAAGGGTGGGAGCTGGTTGCCAGGAGAAATCAGCCATGCAATTAGAGGATCAGAACTTTCCGCCCCACTCCCTAATTTCCAGGGAGGGAAGAGGGGAGCTTAAGGTTGAATCCATTGCCGATGGCCAATGACTTAGTCAATCATGACTATATAATGAGGCTTCCATAAAAGCCCCCAAAGGACACCTCATTCCCCTTCTTTTTCTCAGAGATCTTCCAAGTTAGAGAACCAGAGCACTTCCAGGTGCCACTGTACCAGGCCCCAAGCTCCACAAGAACAGAGCTCCTTTGTTGGGGACCTCGCCCTATGTATCTCTTCATCTGGCTGTTGATTCATATCCTTTAATATCCTTTGCAATAAATTAGTAATCTAGTGAGTAAACAGGTTTTCTTGAGTTCTAGGAGCCATTCTAGCAAAGTAATCAAACCTGAGGAGGGGATCGTGGGAACCTATAGTTCCTAGCCCTTCAGGCAGAAGCACAGGTGACAACCTGAGCTTGCCACCAGCGTCTCAAGAGGAGGGCAGTGTTGTAGGACTGAGCCCTTTATCTGTGGAATCTGATTCTATCTCCAGGTAGAGAGTGTCAGAACTGAGTGGGATTCTCAGACACCTGCTGGCATCTGAGGACTGCTTGCAGGGGTGGGGAAGCTGCCACACACACATGTTGGAAATCGGGCCAGGGACCCTTTGAAAATTGATAGAGAAAATGTGGGATATATACATATAAATACATATTTTACATCATAAAATATATAAATTTCTATCAATTACATTACAAAATATATAAATAAATTTTTATTTTATATGTTTATATGTGTATATATATGTACTGCATTTTCTTTGTGTAGATATATAATGGAATACTATTCAGTCTTAAAAAAGAAGGAAATCGTGCTATTTGAGAGAACATGGATGACCCTGGAGGGCATTATGCTAAGTGAAATAAGCTGGACACAGGAAAACAAATATAGCATGATCTCACTTATATGTAAAATCTAAAAAAAAACGTCAAATTTATAGTAACAGAGAGTAGAATGGTGGTCACCAGGGGCTGGAAAGTGGGGCAAAGGGGAGATGTTGATCAAAGGGTAGAGGCTTTCAGTTATAAAATGAGTAAGATCTGGAAACCTAATGCACAGCATGGTCACTGTAGTTCATAACGTATTATTATATACTTCAGATTTGCTAAGAGAGTAAATCTCAAGTGTTCTCGCCACACACAAAAAATGGTAACTATGGGAGGTGACGGTCATGATGTACCATAATTTATTAATTTGTTTGTGGTAATCATTTCACGATGTGTATATATATCAAAACATAACACTGTACATCTTAAATATAACAATTTCAATTTGTCAAAAATAAACTTCTTTAAAAAAAGAAAGCAATCTGAAAAGATCCATTAAGATAAAAAATGCACATACGTGTCAACCTCAGAATCCACTCGTGGGAATCCATGTCATAAAAATAAAAGCGCCAGTGTGTAGAACAAGTGTGTTAAGGATGGTTATTGTGGCATTATTTGAGAAGAAAAAACTGAAAAAGGTTAATGCTCAACAATACGGGAATGGCTGAATAAAATATGTTCATGAATGTTTACTCAGAATCACCTGAAGCATTATTTGAAGACAAATTTGGGGAGAAAAAAGTTGGTCCCTAACAATATGGAAATTTCAGAATAAATTATGGCACATCGTGACCGTGGAATATTAGATGGCCTTTACAAAGAATGAATTAGACTTGTCCCAGCTGACTTGGGAGGACTGTTGGGTGAGAAAAGCAAGAAGCAGGAAGCACGATCCCGTGGAGGCAGAAGAGGTGTGGGTCGAAAGCAAGGAGGGGAGGAGCGAGGAAACGGGCTGAAATGGCGGAGAGAGTAAAAGGCAGGCATACAACTACCCGGCTACGCAAAATCGTCCATATGGGCTTATCTGTGTCATCAATAGAGAGTTTGGAGATTTTTGTTGGTTTTTTTGGAATCAGCTAATCTGTTCAGAAGTGGAATTGAGGGGCCAGGCCCAGGACAGCTGGCCATGGCCCTGCGTTTCGGAGACATCCCGGGTAATCCCAAACAGACCGCTGAGCCCGGAGGGGCAGCCAGCAGGGAGGCCCAGGTGTCAGCTGTCCTTACAAGGGAGGGGTGGGGAGAAAGACAGGACAGGGGGGCAAAGGGAGAACTGGGTACGACACTACTGTTACCACAAACGTTTTTAGATTCATTTGTTATACAGTGTATCACTTTGATATAAAATAAAAATGTTAGAAGTAAAATAGAACCCCTATGGAGCCTGCCATATATATTTATTTTTGCTGAATCGATGGCTCAAATATAATCATCCATGTCTAAGTGGTTTTTTAGCTATGCACCTGTTTTTCTGTCCACCATCTCATGTGAGCTTTCCGTGATACCGGTGGGGTAAACGACTCGCTCTGACCTGGAAATTAGCGAGAGGCAAAGATAAGCCCAACTCACCTGGCAGCCGCGGAGCCCAGGCTCACTGCCTCTGCCCCACACCACCTGACCCTCACAGGGAGCGCCAAGAGGAGACACTGGGAGCTGACCAGGAAAAACCTCAAAAAAGTAGCAGCTCTCAGTTACTACTAATGCTAATGAGAGACGCCAGCATTTTTGAGTACCTACCACGAGCAGACCCTGTTCTAAGATCTTGACACATGCTAACTCGAGTTATTCTCACAACAATCACTAGCCCCACCTAAGACCTTCTCCATCCCAGGTGGCAACTCTCTCCTGCCAAAAGCCTTGGAGTTATGATGGACACCTGTCATCCACACCCACTCAGGAATTTCCCTTGGCGCTACCTTCACTATACACACAGAATCCAGCCACTCCTCACCACTTATACTGCTGTGGTCAGAGCTACGTCATCTTCCGCCCAATTTATGTCAACCACCTCCCTAGCGGGTATCCCCAAGGTCCGGTTCTCCACTCTGCAGCCAGAGTGATCACCTCAAAGCCTAAGTCCCTCCACGTCAAGCCTCCACCCGAGCCCGGCAGGCTCCCCCCTGTCAACGTCGGCGTGACCACAGTCCTCACAACGCCCTCCCCCACCCGCCCCGTACCCACTCTCTGCTCTCTCACCTCACTGTCCACAGCGGTCTCAGCGATGTCCCTCAGCATGCCTGGCCACCTCAGGCCTCAGGGCCCCTCTCTCCGGAACGCCTCCCCAGATAGCTCCACTGATGATATCTTTACTGATGCTGGCGGAGGCCTGGAGCTGACCAGCCAGCACTCCCAGTGCTTATTACCCTGAATCAGTTCTCCTCTTTTCCATAACATTCACCACCTTTCAAAAGACTACAGAATTTACCTATTCAGTATTTTTATCAGTTATTGACAGCCTCTCCCAAGTTAGGACGTAAGCTCCACAAAGGGCTCTGGGCTATTTTGTTTCCTGATGAAGCCACAACCCCACAGCAGTGCCTGACACACACTGGCCCCAACAACCATCTGTGGAATAAAGCAACTCGGTGTTACACACCAGATACTGGATGATTCCAGGTGAAATAACGCCCCACCAACTTTGTAAATCTACTAAAAGCAGAAAACAACATCCCCCAAAAGAGAAAGTGAGAGAGCCCACTTTACCACCAAGAGTAAAGTAGCCCCATTCTCCCATATTTACACTATTCGTAAGACTGTTGGGTGCATACCCACGGAACTCTAAGAAATACAGGGAAGACTACTTGCTTACACATTCCACAAATGTAATTTCATGAAAATAAATTCATACTCTCTCAATATACAAAAAAAAGAAGCTCATTCTTTACAAAATTGATTGTTCTCAATATCTTGACATACATGTAGATTTCCTTCCCTAATGTCTATTCCATTATTTTATAAAATATTACGTGAGACTGTTATTTCCAGGATCACCTTCGATACTGAAAAATGATCATTATTCATGAACCAACAGCCTCATTTCTTCCATGATATGACACCAAGTTAGCTGACAATCTTATTCCTATTCATCATATTCTACTTTCCACGTAGTTCACCAAATATTTTTCTGGATTCTTTGGCAAAGATGACCAAAATAGTTGTCCCACCCTCACTGACACATAACGGGGACAAAGCGGGAAATGTGTGAGCCGTGTGAAGATATACATAAAGCAAAAAGGACGATTCAGTCCAAGGTCAGGGAAATTTCTTTCCTTTTAAAAAGTGCATTATTAATAAAGTGACATGCATGACACAAAACTTATGACGTGTGTGCCTAAATTCCCAATTCCCTGTTCTCGGCGCTGAACATACGCACCGCCACATGTTTGCTGTGTTAACTTTAACCACGGATGTCAAAACGTATGACCAGCAGTAGCAGCATTGGAAAAGCTGAGGTGACTTTCACTTTGGGAGGAGGTAAAACCACAATTAAACACCGTAAGAAGCATTCTTCCTCCACAACAGCAAATACATTACCACATCACACGGGTACTCTATTTTCAGTTTTCCTTTCGATAAATTTTTATAATTTAACCCCCAGAGATATTAACTGCAATAAAGTAGCAGAAAAGAACACAGCATTGTAAAATTATTTCTGTCCCAAAGTCTTTAAGTATCAAGCAGACCAAGAGTTGAACCCAAGTACTTCTGGTACTGAAACTGCATATTCACAATACATATTAATGTTTTTTTCTCTGTCTGGGTCAAAAAAAAATCCAATCCACGTGAATTAAGAAACAAGAATACAATTTTCAATCTTATTATAGTAAATGAAGATAGCTGCATTCTGAAACTGAATTTTTGGTATTTAAGCATTCAGTAACAACAAAGCACCTCCCAAAAGAAGATTCAAACAAGGCCCCTTTATTTTTTAAGATTACACAAGTCTTTTCATAATAATGAAAAGAATTCCCACAATTTGTAAAAAATTACAGTGCACTGCGTGGGCAGTAAGACAAAGCCTTGGGCAGCCCCTCGCGCAGACGGTGTGGCCTGCCGAGATCCCCGGGAGGATCCTTGGCTGCAGGATGCTGGAGGATGCCTTGGCCGGAGCTACGCTGCACGCCCGGCCGGCCCTGAGTGCAAGGTGCCACGCACCAGAGGACTGGAGCAGCCCCTTCTGCAGCAGGACACCCAGGTACCTCATCTGCCACCACCCACCTGGTCGGCCCTTACTGGTGCCTCTTGTCCCACTCAGAAGAGTCTACGTTGTTCTCTAAAACGAAGTTCAGGAGGGTGTGGATTTGTGCACATGCTGCAGCAACTAACAAGGCAGCCTCCTGTGATCAAGGGTGGGACCACCGCTGCGGCTGAAAGGAGAAGGCCAACAGCGAGCCTCCCCAGGAAAAGAAAGTGTTTCTCAGCAGATATTTACTTATTCTTTGAGGGAATAAGCACATAATCCTGTAGTGTGTAACTAAACATACCGCCCACTGAGGGCAACATTAAAGTACACAAGTGTTTACAGCAGCTGACAGTTTCAGACAGTACTGAACAAAGTGACCTACAACTACTTCTAAATGTTTTATGCTTAGAAAATCATTTAATCTTCACAACTACCCTGTTGTCATCGCCATTTTCAGCAGAGGAAGCTGCAGCACATTAAATAAGTTCGCACAGCGGTAGGAGGCTGAGCAAGGAGCCAGAACCAGGGGCAGTGGCGAACATTTGTTTACTTGATCAGAGATGTAAACATTTGAAGCGTAAAAATGGACGTTTAGGAATCCTGAGAAACTAAGCAAAAAACTCTGATAAAGCATGAGCAGAAAAACCAACTCAACTAAGAGGAAACTCAGATGAGCCAAGACACCAAGACCTGATATGAAACAATGATATCACGGTGTGGGATCACAAAAATCTTTTAAAAATTCTATCAAAACTTTTCCCATCTGAGAAGTTTCATAGTAACTGCTTCCCTTCTGCTGTGCCTGTTTCCTAAAGACTGTCACCTGTCCTTTCTTGGAATGAAAATCCATTGTCCTGAGATGAATTCCCACTACATTTTTGTTGTTAAGGCGATTTTCTTAAGAAGAGGTTACATATGGTAGCTGGTTTGGTTTTTGTCTGGTTCGTGGAAAATAAAAAGTTGGCAACTGTCTGTAAGCTCACATGTAGTTTTATGGGCATATACTGCCCCAAATCTGGGAACCTCTTCTTGTTCAGAGTTCAGAGGACAGAGACGGGAGAGAAGACTCTGCTGTGGGCAGACTGAGAAAGGGTAAGACCAGAGCGCACAGTAGGGTGCTGGGCACCTCCCCCTCAACCCCGGCAGGGGCCAGTCTTCATATCCTGCAAGCAGGGCTGAAGGGAGCGCCATTGCCTTTGAGAATGCCAACAACGAAGACCAGGACTACCTGGGCGTCACGTCACATTTAGGGCTTCTTCGTGGAAGTGAGCCCTCTATCAATTTGTCATACATCGCACAGGCAAGAAAACAGAAGGTGCTCTCAACTCGCTGAAACAGCCCTTTCTCTCCCCTACATCCCTGCCTCCCTGCTCTTGGTGCTGATGCCAGAAGTCTCAGACTGGCAATCTGGACCCAGTTCAGCCTGCAGATGTTTTGTTTCTGCCTCACATTATCTAAAACCCAGGAAATTACACACACATTTTAAATAATTGGATTTCTGACTTCGACTGGGAGGAAAAAGACGTTAGGCCCAGCAACAAAGGACTCAGACTCCCGATGGATGAAGGCACCCATCCATCACACAGGCCCTGCAGATGGGTGGTGGTGCACCACAAACCATGGCTCCCTCCATCTTAAACCCAGGCTGCTTCACCTCCTCACATTTCCCGCCCAGCGCTGCAGACACTGGTGCTCCTGACCCTGGGAGCCTTCCTTGAGGAACCCTAAAGAACATTCCGGTGTGTTCAGAAGCCCTAAAAATTTCCTTGTAGGTTGGAAGATATATTTCAGCACAGATAGGGGCTGGATCTTCACTTCAAACTGGTTTCTAACTTACTTTTCCTATTTGTTTTTAATCTGGCTAGATCTAAATAAGGTCACATGAAACCTCTTTATATTTTAATTACACTTAGTCAAATGTTTGAAAAGAAAAAGGCAACAGTCCCACCTAACCGTGTAAGTGGCTTTATTCTTAAGGTGTTTTTGTTTTTTTGGGTTTTTTTTTTTAGATTTTATTTTTCCTTTTTCTCCCAAAGCCCCCCAGTACATAATTGTGTATTTTCAGTTGTGGGTCCTTCTAGTTGTAGCATGTGGGATGCCGCCTCAGCATGGCTTGATGAATGGTGCCCTGTCCGCGCCCAGGATTCGAACCAGGGAAACCCTGGGCCGCCAAAGCAGAGCGCACAAACTTAACCACTGGGCTATGGGGCCGGCCCCTTAAGGTGCTTTTTACTGCATGTTAATTGTCAGCCATAACCATTTATTTCCAATTCATTTTCATCTCAAATGACTGGAGATAATTTAGCAAAGAAAACTCAGCGGTTACCATCTTCTCAAAAGCCAGCAAAATGTCAGGTTTCACTACACAGTTGTCCCTCGGTATCCTGGGGGATTGGTTCCAGGACCCCCCTCCATAATAAAATCCGCAGATGCTCAAGACCCTTACATAAAATGGCGTAGTATCTGCACATAATCTACACACATCCTCCCGTACACCTGAAATCATCTCTAGGTTACTTATAATACCTAATACAAGGTAAATGCTATGTGAAGACTTGTCATACTGTACTGTTTAGGGAATAATGACAAGAAATACAGTCTGTACACGTTCAGGACAGAGGCAGCCATCACCAGCCTTTCAGTTCTCAGACCACTGGACCCACGGATGCGGATGGCCCACTGTTCTGATGCCTAAGAAAACAACAGACTCCAACTCTTTTGGGTAATATAGCTAGTGCAGAAGTAACACAGTAAATTTTATTCAGCTGAACTTAAGAAGACCTTTCAAAGAAATTTTCTTTATATGATACATGAAATATTCAGAATACTAATCATTTTAGTTCCCTTGCAAAACCATTTCTTCTATTACAGAAATTCTGAGTAGCTGATGACCTGAAAAACACGATGGTTTTGTTCAATTGAAAATTTTTAAATAAAAACAAAGACAGGTATCTTAAACACTCTTGCTAAGAGATAACTACCACTAATAACTCTGACCTTCAGAAATCACTGTGTAGCAATGTCAGCACATGTTTAGAAAAAGTAGTAACTGAAATCCATATGCATGTGTTCTAAAAGTATAAAGTACCATAGAAATACCAAATGAACTTGAAAAATCACCTCATAGAGTGCTAAATGGAGATGTGGGAGAAACCCCCCTAAGTTAGGATGCTCTGCATCACGACCTTGAAAAGTTCCTCCGTTAACTGAGTCTACCTAAAATTCGACTGTCAATGAGCCTTCCAAAACTCCAAGCGCGAGCCTTAAACAATTTAATGCGCCAGTCCTCTCTGCTTCCTTTACATCTGCTTTAGGTGCAAATCCCTATTAGTTGGTAAATCATTGACTGCATTTTGCCCAGGGGTCTCTACACTTAGCCCACAGACACAGAGTGAAACAAGACAAGAAACAACAAAGTGACAGAAAGGCCAGAGATGACATCAAAGAAGAATGACTAAAAATCTGTGGGTCTGATTTTTGTAAACTACTTGGGAAGCTTACCAAAAGCTCTGCACATACAGGCAATAATCAAGAAAATGGCTTAATGCTCACCCCCAAAACCAACATACAGTTCTCTCCTAAGGACCGTAATCCACAGCAGGCTCCGAGAGGCACAGGGCTCTCGGCTCATCCTCAGCGCAGACAGGGCCAACGGCCAAACCCACCAAGCCATCCCCCTTAGACTCCCAGGTTTTCCCCATCCTCAGGGTTGAGTGTCAAAAGCTAAGACTCACAACGTGCCCTCCACCTGCACCTTTGGACCAGGACACAATTTTAAGTTACCCACATTAGGCTACTCCCACCTCGTCTGCATCATCAGAAAAAGACCTCCTAAGGCCACATGCCCCACCTTTAAACACAATCTTGCATTGTATCTGATTCTCCATGTGCAGTGGCAAGCACCTGAGCTGCAGTGGAAGATGCCTTTATGTCTCTCATGGACAGTCACGGTCACCCAATCAGCAATAAACCCAAAATTGTCATATGCAAGTGTGACTGTGGAGGGGTTTGGGTGTAAGATATCAGTACATGGCATGTATTACCTTTGAGTTCTTAGAAGCACCATTTATAGACATCACTACCTATTTGTTTTATGTATTATACTTCATTCTCTGAACTTTGACTAGTTGTCAAACACCATTAAAATATTCCTTCGTGGACATTTGAGTCCCTGTTGCTTCTTACATCATATTCAAGCTGTAAAAATGTACTGGAATCCAATCCCACTCCTACTCTCACCCCAAACCTCTACCTGCACCCAGGGCAACGCCTGGGCTGAGCAAGAGGCCAGCTTCTAATGCAGATAAAGCACAGATGAGGAGGAGAAAGAGTTTGCATACAAGGACTCTTACATTACAGCCAAACCACACAGGAGTAAGCCCCATATACTAAACTAATTTTCTTGATCAATTCCTTTTTTATTTTTAAGGGTATAGGGTACTGCAACAGCTCTCACTTTTTAAAGGCAAGAGTTAGCCTCGGTTGATAGCCATGTGAAAAACCTATTTATGCTTCTCTAAACTTTGAGCATAACTTCATTTTACGTATAATTGAGACTTTTTTTTAAACATTGGCACCTGAGCTAACAACTGTTGCCAATCTTCATTTTTTTTTTTATTCTTCTCCCCAAAGTCCCCCGGTACATAGTTGTATATTCTAGTTGTGAGCACCTCTGGTTGTGCTGTGTGGAACACCACCTCAGCATGGCTTGATGAGTGCTGCTAGGTCAGTGCCCAGGATGCAAACTGGGGAAACCCTGGGCCGCTGAAGTAGAGAGCACGGACTCAACCACTCGGCCACAGGCCAGCCCTATGGGACATATTTTTACATGGTTTTAATATTTCCTGTCTTTCCCAAGAATGCAACTCTGTAAATTGAGGAAAAGTTTTACTTTGTTTCATGTGGAATTTTAGCAAATACTGCTCACCATATCAGAAGATCTCATTGAGTGCAGGCTGCTCAGAGACTCCGCTCCCCTGACAGGATCCTGCCAGCATGGCGTCAGTGACTGTCACAGTGAACCTACACAGAGGTACAGCATCCAACTACTTCATTTCTATTCAGGCTTAATGAAGTCCAAACATTTTGAAACACATACCATTTTATATAAATTATTTGCCATTTATTTCTCCCCTTTTATTATATATGGACATTATACTGACTTTTTAAAAGTAAGTATAGGTAAGTTATTTACCTATTAATTTCATTTCAGGAAACTAAGGAGGATGTTACAAATTTATGTTATCAAAGGGTTGATAAAGTTGAAACCCCTGATCCATAAACATTATTTCACTTTGGTACAACAAACAAGCGAAAAATGTATGTGAGTGACAGGTTATTCACTTAAGCTTTTTTAAAAACTTATTTTATTGAGGTCATACTAGCTTATGGCACTGTGCAAGTTTCAGGTGTACATCATTACACGTCAGTTCTTGTACAGCCTGCGTTACATTCACCATCAACAGTCTAGCTTGATCCATCACCTTACATACGTGCCTTTCACCCCTGTAGTCCTTTCCCAAGGCCCTTCCCTTCTCTCAAAGTCAAGCTTTTATTTTATGCCTGGCAGGGGGTGGGAGGAAGTTCAAACTGTGAGAACAAAACAAAAATAAAAGGTTCAATTTCCCATCCCCTCTTTAAAACTAGGTTTTCTCATTTTTAGTTCCAAAAGATTCTCATTGCCCGTGGGAAAGGGTAATCTTAAGGAGGGAGAAAAAGGGACCTGTGCATTTATTTAACCACAGGAATCTTCATTATAGAAACTTCCAAGTGGGTTAAGTAAAAATCAGAATAATTTAAAGAAAGTGAGTGAATTAAATCATCTCTCAAAATAATTTATAAACTATTTCTTTTTTTAAAGACTATTTTTTTATTGAGTTCATATTAGTTTACATCAATGTGAGACTTCAGTTGTGCATTATTTCTTGACTGTCACCACATAAGTGCTCCCCTTCACCCCCTGTGCCCACCCCCCCTCCCCTGGTAACCACTGAACTGTTTTCTTCGTCCATGTGTTTGTTTATATTCCACATAGGAGTGAAATCATCTGGTGTTTGTAGAAAGACCATTCTTGACCACCTTATATAAAACAGGAACCCAGCCCTCAATCACCCCTGTCCTCCTCAGCCTGCGCATTGCTGTCCATTGTTCTTATCACTACGTGACAGGTTACATATTTACTTATTTGTTTATTCTCTTTCCCTCTGCCTCCCACAGCCCCAAACTAGAGCATATGCAAGCACCAGGAAAGAGTCTCTGATTATTTCAGTCATTACTATATTCCCAATGCCTGGACATAGTAGGCAGTCAATAAATGTTTGTGGAATGAATAAATGAAGTATTCCCTTTCTGCTAAGGCAGTAGCACGCAAAGGCTCCCTGACACGTTCCATCCCTAACTTCTTCCTCTCCTTGGGAACAATAGGTACACTATTATTTAATTTAGACTTAATCTTTTAGGTAGAGTGAAATAAAGGGGCTGGTGCTTATGTGGTTCAGGACCAACAAGGACCAGCCCGATCACGATAACATCCACAGCTGCCAGCATGGGTGCTTCTGTCCCAGATGAACAGAGACCACCATACAACTTCTCCTTATTAGGCTTCTCTAATTTCCAATTCTATAGTGTCCCCACCAGGTGTTAAATTATGTTAAAGAATGAGAATGGACTGTTACATTTGATGTTTTGTATTTAGAAGCAATCTCAAACTTCCAGAAAAGTTGGAAGTGAAGTTAAAAAAAATATTTTGTGTTCTGAGTCACTTGAGAGTAAATTGTGAAGTAGATGCCCCATCACCTCCAAATCCGTTCATGTGGATCCCTGACAACCGAGGACGTTCTTCTTCATAACCACAGTCTGCACAATCGGGGAATTGACAGTGACACGATACTACCCCCAGTCCTCGGTTCCCTTTCAAGTTTCACTAATTGTTCCAACAGTGAATTCTGAAACAAAAGGATCCTATTCAGAATCGTGTGTTGCATTTAGTCGGCACATCTCTTTGGTCTCTGGAACAGTCTTTCCGTTTTTCTTTGGCTTTTATGGCCTTGTGAAGTGAAAAAGCCAGTTATCTTGTAGAATGTCCCTCGATTTTGGTTTGTCTGATGTTTCCTCATTGTTACATTGGGCCTATGCGTCTTTGGCAGAGATTTCACAGAAACAATGCAGTTCTTCTCACTGAAGGCTATCAGATTTTGATTTTCCACATGACTGATTTTGTTTACTTCGTTAATTTGATTAAGGTGATATCTGCTAGGCTCCTCCACTCTAAAGTATTCTTTCAGACTTTAATAAGTATTTGGGAGGAGGTACTTTAAAGTTATATAAAGGTCACATTCCTCATCAACTTTCTACTCATTTATCTGTTTGTCTTAGTATGGATTTATAGATTCTTATTTTACTATATGACTAATAATTCATTACTGTCATTATACATTTTTTTGCTTAAACTTTCCTAGATTTGGCCAATGGGAGCCCTTGCATGCTAGCTCTTCTCTCCTTTTGACATGCTGTCATATTTCTTAGAGTTGTTCCTTTGTTTGTTTGCTCGTTTGTTTAATTTTTATTGAGTTAATGATAGGTTACAATCTTGTGAAATTTCAGTTGTACATTATTGCTTGTCAGTCGTGTTGTAGGTGCACCCCTCACCCTTTGTGCCCACCCCCTACCCCACCTTTCCCCTTGTACCCACTAATCTGTCCTGTTTGTCTACATTTTTAAATTCCTCATACGAGTGGAGTCATACAGAGATTGTCTTTCTCTATCTGGCATATTTCACTTAACGTAGTTCCATCAAGGTCCATCCATGTTGTTGCAAATGAGACAATTTTGTTCTTTTTTATGGCTGAGTAGTATTCCATTGTGTGTGTGTGTGTGTGTGTGTGTGTGTGTGTGTGTGTGTGTGTGTGTGTGTATGTATATATATGCGCCACATATTCTTTATCCAATCGTCTGTTGATGGGCACTTAGGCTGCTTCCACATCTTGGCTATTGTAAATAATGCTGCAATGAACATTGGGGTGCATGGGACTTCTGGAATTGCTGACTTCAAGCTCTCTGGATAGATACCCAGTAGTGGGATAGCTGGGTAGTATGGTAGTTCTATGTTTAATTTTTTGAGGAATCTCCATATTGTTTTCCATAGCGGCTGCACAAGTTTGCATTCCCACCAACAGTGTATGAGGGTTCCTTTATCTCTACAACCTCTCCAACATTTGTTACTATTAGTTTTAGATGTTTTTCTCATTCTAATGGGTGTAAGGTGATATATTAGTGTAGTTTTGATTTGCATTTCCCTGATGATCAGCGATGGTGAACATCTTTTCATGTGCCTATTGGACATCCGTATATCTTCTTTGGAGGAATGTCTGTTCATGTCTCCAGCCCATTTTTCCATTGGGTTGTTTGATATTTTGTTGTTGAGTTCTTTATATATGACGGATATTAAGCCTTTGTCAGATGTATGACTTGCAAATATTTTTTCCCAGTTAGCGCATTGTTTTTTTGTTTCAATCCTGTTTTCATTTGCCTTGAAGAAGCTCTTTAGTCTGATGAAGTCCCATTTGTTTATTCTTTCTATTGTTTCCCTTGTCTGAGAAGACATGGTGTCTGAAAAGATCCTTTAAATACTGATGTCAAAGAGTGCATTGCCTACATTGTCTTCTAGAAGCCTTATGGTTTTAGGTCTCACCTTTAGGTCTTTGATCCATTTTTGTTTATTTTGGTGAATGTGAGAAAGAATGGTCAATTTTCATTCTTTTACATGTGGCTTTCCAGTTTTCCCAGCACCATTTGTTGAAAAGACTTTCTTTTCTCCATTGTATGCCCTCAGCTCCTTTGTCGAAAATAAGCTGTCCATAGATGTGTGGTTTTATTTCTGGGCTTTCAATTCTGTTCCATTGATCTGTGCACCTGTTTTTGTACCAGTACCATGCTGTTTTGATTACCGTAGCTTTGTGGTAGGTTTTGAAGTCAGGGATTGTGATGCCTCCAGCTTTGTTCTTCTTTCTCAGGATTGCTTTAGCAATTCGGGGTCTTTTGCTGCCCCATATGGATTTTAGGATTCTTTGTTCTAATTCTGTAAAGAATGTCATTGGGATTCTGATTGGGATGGCACCGAATCTGTAGACTGCTTTAGGTAGAATGAACATTTTAACCATGTTTATTCTTCCAATCCATGTACATGGGATGTCTTTCCATCTCTTTATGTCGTCATCCATTTCTTTCAGAAAAGTCTTGTAATTTCCTTGTACAGGTCTTTCACTTCCTTAGTTAAATTCACAGTGAGGTATTTTATTCTTTTTGTTGCAATTGTGAATGGTATTGTGTTCTTGAGTTCTTTTTCTGTTAGTTCGTTATTAGAATATAGAAATGCTACTGATTTATGCAAATTGACTTTATAGCCTGCAACTTCGCTGTAGTTGTTGATTACTTCCAAAAGTATTCCAATGGATTCCTTGGGGTTTTCTATATATAAGATCATGTTGTCTGCAAACAGCGAGAGTTTCACTTCTTCCCTCCCTATTTGGATTCCTTTTATTCCTTTTTCTTGCCTGATTGCTCTGGCCAAGACCTACAGTACTATGTTAAATAAAAGTGGTGATAAAGGGCATCCTTGTCTCGTTCCTGTTTTCAGGGGGATGGCGTTCAGTTTTTCCTCATTGAGTATGATGTTAGCTGTGGGTTTGTCGTATATGGCCTTTATTATGTTGAGGTAGTTCCCTTCTATCCCCATTTTGTTCAGAGTTTTTATCATAAATGGCTGTCGGATCTTGTCAAATGCTTTCTCTGCATCCATTGAGATGATCATGTGGTTTTTCTTCCTCAGTTTGTTGATGTGGTGTATCACGTTGATTGATTTGCGGATGTTGAACCATCCCTGTGTCGCTGGTAAGAATCCCACCTGATCATGATGTATGATCCTTCTGATGAATTGCTGAATTCGGGTTGCTAAAATTTTGTTTAGAATTTTTGGATCTATGTTCATCAGTGATATTGGCCTGTAGTTCTCTTTTTTCATGTTGTCCTTGTCAGGCTTTGGTATCAGCGTGATGTTGGCCTCATTGAATGTGTTAGGAAGTGTTCCATCCTCCCTAGTTTTTTTGGAATAGCTTGAAAAGGATAGGTATTAAATCCTCTCTGAAAGTTTGGTAGAATTCCCAAGGACAGCCATCTGGCCCTGGGGTTTTATTCTTTGGGATGCTTTTGATGGCTGCTTTAATCTTTCTACTTGTGATTGGTCTGTTCAAATTGTCTGCTTCTTCTTGACTGAGCTTTGGGAGACTGTAGGAGTCCAAGAACTTATCCATTTACTCTAGGTTATCCATTTTGTTCACATATAGTTTTTTGTAGTATTCTCTTATAATCCGTTGTATTTCTGCAGGATCTGTTGTTATTTCTTCTCTTTCATTTCCGATTTTGCTTATTTGAGCTTTCTCCCTTTTTTTCTTTGTAAGTCTGACTAGGGGTTTGTCAATTTTATTTATCTTCTCAAAGAACCAGCTCTTTGTTTCACTGATCCTTTCTACTGCCTTTTTTGTTTCAATAGCATTTATTTCTGCTCTGGTTTTTATTATTTCTCTCCTTCTGCTGACTTTGGGCTTTGTTTTTTCTTCTTTCTCTAATTCAGTTATGTGTAGTTTAAGATTGCTTATTTGGGATTTTTCTTGTTTGTTAAGATGTGTCTGTATTGCAATGAATTTTCCTCTTAATACAGCTTTTGCTGTATCCCACGAGTTGATATGCATGTTATCATTTTCATTTGTCTCCAGGTATTTTGTGATTTCTTCTTTAATTTTTTCAATGATCCATTGCTTGTTCAATAGCATATTGTTTAGTCTCCACATCTTTGTGCCTTTCTCAGCTTTCTTCTTGTAATTAATTTCTACCTTTATAGCATTATGATCGGAGGTGATGCTTGTTAATATTTCAATTTTTTTTAATTTGTAGAGGCTTGCCTTGTTTCCGAACATACGGTCTATCCTTGAGAATGTTCCATGCGCACTTGAGAAGAACATGTCTTCTTCTGTTTTTGGATGACGTGTTCTATATATGTCTATTAAGTCCAATTGTTTTAGCTTTTCATTTAGCTCCACTGTTTCCTTGTTGATTTTCTGTCTCGATCTGTCCATTGATGTGAGTGGGGTGCTGAGGTCCCCTACTGTTATTGTGTTATTTTTTATATCTTCTTTTAGGTTTGTTAATAGTTGCTTTATGAACTTTGGTGCTCCTGTGTTGGGTGCACAGATATTTATAAACGTTATTTCTTCTTGATGAAGTGTCCCTTTGATCATTGTATATTGGCCTGCTATGTCTCTCTTTATCTGCCTTATCTTGAAGTCTGTTTTATCTGATATAAGTATTTTGACACCTGCTTTCTTTTGTTTGCTATTAGCTTGGAGTATTGTCTTCCACCCCTTCACCCTGAGCCTGTGTTTGTCCTTGGGGCTGAGGTGTGTTTCCTGGAGGCAACAAATTGTTGGATCTTGTTCTTTAATCCATTTTGCCACTCTGCGTCTTTTTATTGGAGAGTTCAATCTATTTACATTGAGGGTGATTATTGATGCATGACGGCTTAATGCTGTCATTCTGTCACTCATCTGATTTTCCTGCGTTACCTTTGTTTCTCATCCTGTGTGTTTTAGCCTACCCATTGACTTCTGCAATTTCTTATGCTGGGTTTCTTAGATTTTTCCTTATTCATGTTTTGTGTCTCTGTTCTGTTTTTTAGTTTAGTGATTACCCTGAAGTTTGTATTCATAATCTCGTGTGTAATATAATCCATTTTCTGGTGGTCTCCTACATCCTTGGTCTAGACTGATTTAGTCCCTTTCCTCTTCCTCTCCTAAATTATTATTTTCATGTCTTATTCCAACTCGTGTTGTGAATTTGTGGTTAGAGTGATAAGATCGTCTTTGCTTTGGTGGTTTCCTTTCCTTTATCCTAATGCTATACTTGAATATTTGCTATCCTATTCAGATTCTATTTATTTGTCTCCCTACTCTGTGTTTTGTGACCCCTTTCTCCCTTTTTTCTTTTTTCAGGTATGAGAGCCTTCTCAAGGATTTCTTGCAGTGGAGGTCTTTTGGCTACAAAGCCCCTTAGCTTTTGTTTGTCTGGAAAAGATTTAATTTCTCACTCCTATCTGAAGGATATTTTTGCTGCATAGAGTATTCTTGGCTGAAGATTATTATCCTTTAAAGTTTTGAATATGTCACTCCATTCTCTCCTAGCTTGTAAAGTTTCTGCAGAGAAATCCACTGAAAGTCTGATAGGGGTTCCTTTGTAGGTTATCTTCTTGTCCTGCTGCCCTGAGTATTCTTTCTTTGTCTTTCATTTTTGCCATTTGTACTACTATATGCCTTGCGGTAGGTCTTTTTACACTGACAAATCTAGGAGATCTGAAAGCTTCCTCCACACCCATTTCTCCCTCAATCCCTAGATTTGGGAAATTTTCTTCTATTATTTCTTTGAGCACACTTTCTGCTCCATTTTCCTTTTCCATGCCCTCAGGGACTCCGATAATTCTTAAATTGCATTTCCTCATTGAGTTTGCTATTTCTCCGAGATTTTCTTCATTTTTTTAATTCTTGTTTCTCTTTCTTCCTCTGTCTGGAGCCATTCAGCCTGTCTGTCTTCAATTATGCTAATTTTCTCCTCTATCGTGTCTACACATGCATTCAGGGAATCCATATTCTGTGTTATCTGATCCATTGTACTTTTCATCTCTAGTATTTCTGATTGAATCTTCTTTATAGTTGCAATCTCTTTTGTGAAGTAACTCCAGAACTCGTCGACTTGTTTCTCTATATTTCCCTTTATCTCATTGAGTTTTTTGATGATAGCTACTCTGAACTCATTTTCACTTAGTTTACCTATTTCCAAGTCCTCGGGACTTAATTCTGTGTTTTTATTCTTTTCCTTTTGGTCTGGAGCTTTTATAAATTGCTGGATGGTAGAGGAGCAGTTTTTGCACATGCTGGCATTATTCATTTGGAGTAACAGCCTGTTGCCACTAGGTGGGGGTAGAGAGCCACGCATTCTGAGCCCTCCACCCTCAGCCACGATGGCGGTGTGCAGCACCGGTTGGAGGAGGAGGGGCACTTTCTCGCGCACACAGACCTGGATTCTGATCAGCTCTCGCTTTCTGGTTTCCCGGGGCCCTGGCTTGATGGGGTCCCCCCATGTGAAAGCTTTCCCCCGTTAGAGGGTTTCTGCTGCACGGGTGCTGGGAGTTCAGGACAATCCCGCAGACGCGCAGCCCCTCCCCCACTCTTTCCCTCACCGGCGGCAGCCATCCCAGTCTCTAGGGGAGGAAGCAAAGATCTCTCTTACCCTGTTCCAGCTCCTCCAAGGGCGGCTCCAGCCTCTCCGCCCTCCATTGTTTGGCTGCTGTGGGTCTCTGACAATCTCTTTGTTATTATAATTTTTGGTTGAAATTCAGTTGTTCCTTTTGGTTGTAGTTTGGAGGGGAGAGAGTCCCAGGTGAGCTCACCCCGCCATGTCGCAGGCGTCCTATAAACCATTTCTTTTTATTTTTGGTTTTGACTGACATTTTTACTGACTTAGCCTGGGGAAAATTTTTTTACACTCATACAGAAGGGCATACATATTGGCGAATTTATTGTCTTCATTTGTGATATAACACTCAGTGAGAACATTCAAAGATGAGGACAGAGATTTTTTCATTTCCAAAAAGTGAATGCTTTCTTCTTTTGTGCCATATGCCAACAGTGGCCACATAAACAACACAGAAATACGACAACCCTGAAGACATCACCCACCCCTCCAAGGGGCTGATTAACACCTTGGACTTTTTCTTCCGCCTGTGACACATGGTCCCTAGAGGGAGTGCTCTATGATCTGGCTGCCGGCGACTAGGACTGGTGTGAAGGGAACTCAGCCCTGCCACAGTGTGATCTTCCATAATCAGCTTCTACGTACCATCTGTGGAGCACCATAACGATGCTTGTCAATTATGGACTTGACAAAGATATTCTCACTCTCACTAACTTTGAGACAGCACGGTCACTCCCTCGTCAGCACAGGCACTGATACTTTTCACACCTCTCTTGTACAGTCTGAGGGTCCACTCACTAGCATGCACCATCTCCTCCTAGCTTTATTCTGGGTTTTTCCTAGGCAAAAAGGACAGAGTGCCCAGTGCCACTGCATGCAACAGGTACTCAAAAATGCTGTTAAATGAACAAATACAGGAATAAACCAGTGCATCTTTTCTAATGTAATACAGAGAGGCCTGAAATTTGAATTTGTGTCCCTGGTTGTGAGTTTTCTGGGGGCAAGACCAATGCCTCAGTGTCTGTTTGGCTCCTTCTCATGTCTCTTACAGCCCACAGCTTAGCACATCTTGGCCAAAGTAGCACTAAATAAACACTTATGGAATGAATGAATATACTCTTACTCAGCAAATATTTATATTACTGGCTTCACAATTCCCAACTGTGCAAGTACACAAAGATTAATTATTATTCTACAAAATTCACCAAGCTATTGAACACAACTCTACTGCAAAACTTAGCTATGAAAACAAAGATTAACAGGCTGCAATTGAAAGCCACCTGGCCCAGGGTCAGCTCTGCCATTACTCAGGTCTTCTCCGGGCTTTCGTTTTGGCATCTCTGCAATATGGGATTTGGATTAGGAATATATGTGACAAGATTTTTTTATCCTCATTATCAGTAGAAATTTATGAGTTGGGTAAAGAGCATAGAGCTCAAAACCAAGTAATTTTATAAATTTGCCTTACTTATCAATGTGGTAAAATTTCAACTGCTTTACAACTTATTTTAGCTTTCAAAGTACTATTAATAATCTATGTCTTTGCCAAAGTTTGATTAACATTACTGGCAGTTGTATTTGGCTGGTCATGGCAAGACAGAATCAACAGAGATCATTTACGAGCATAAAACTACCATAAGAACTATTTTTTTTACAACAAGAGGAAAATGAGTTTTGAATTGATAAGAATTTCCTTCACGTTAGATCATTTGTTTTGGTTTTTGATGAGAAACACTGGCCCTGAGCTAACATCTGAGCCAATCTTCCTCTATTTTGTATGTGAGATGCCACCACAGCAAGGCTTGATGAGCGGTGTATAGGTCCACACCCAGGATCTGAACCCACAAATCCTGGGCCACCAAAGCGGAGTGCACAAACTTAACCACCAGGCGGGCCCCAAGATCGTTTGTTTTTTAATTCATATTCTGACATAATGACTTTTGCCCTTGGGCAGTTTGCATAATACAAGTGGACCTCTGATTTGTCATCTACAAACAGGCTGAATTAGATCAGTGGTTCTCACCCAGGGGCGATTCTGCACTCTCTGCCCCCTCTCAGGGGATGTTTGGAAACGTCTGAAGACATTTTTGTTGTCACAACTGAGTGGGGGGAAGTACCACAGAGATCTAGTGCGTGGAGGCCAGGGATGCTTCTGCTAAACATCCTACAGTGCACAGAACGGCCCTTAGAACAAAAAATTCTCTGCTAATAGTAGAGATTGAGGCAAATCTGAATTAGATTACTTCCAAAATCCCTAAAATTCAAAAAAATGTTAAGTCTAACTCGCTAAATGTGAAACAGCAGAAGCTTCTTCATAAGCTATAGCTGGCCTCTGACAGAAGAGCTACTCTGAGCTGAAAGGTGCAGAAATTTAAAAGACAATTTATTTGGATATAAATCCAATTTAAAACCATGCCTACTAACCTTACACTTTGTGAATCACATTGGTGGTTAATGTATAACTGTACCTTCACAGCTTCCTTTCTTTTTCCTCTCGCCATTTACTGCACGGCAATGGGCACCGTTCGTTTTGGACACAGATGCAAGCTGATTCTGAAAAGACTGAAACGATATTCTCCTTGTCCTCACAGTAGAAGAATAAAGTGGCCCTAAAGATTACTAATGATCAACTGCAGTGAAATGGATGGACGTCGCCATTCATGCAAAACACAAAGATGCCAACAGCTGGAAGTGGGGACGCTTCCATTCTATGTTCACGGTACATCCACAGGACGGGTGCCAACTGCCAGCTGCTAATTCACATGGGATGCCGAATCCAACAGTGTGACTTTCCCTATTATCCTTCTAAAAAGTACCAAATATCTGTGGCATTCAGTTAACAAAACAAATGAAATATACTCACAGCCCTGCACTGAATTCTACCCACTTGGACACCATCTACAAGCACAAGTCTTTTCCAAGCACACTTAGCAAAAGGACGATCTCCTGTGCTGGTCAAGACTTCTTAAATTCCTGGTCTGCGAGCCTTAACAGTTCCTAATCTAAGTTCAATGTATGTGTTAAGCTGCCCAAAAAACATCCAGATATCTTCTGGGAATAAACTCACAGCAAGCTCACAGTTTTGGAAAAGAAAGGGGGAAAAAATCTTTGCTCTAACCATCCTCAGAAATTGAGTGCATAAAATATAGATTTGGAAGTGCTATGCTGGCATCTCTCATAATTCATCTTGCTGATGTCTAGGACCAGGAATAAAGGTGTAATGATAGGGAATTAAAGGAGATTCTTTGCTATAAAGCAAAGAGAAGAACCTTTGACATGTAACCATAATAATAATAAAATGAGTGGCTGAAAGGTCGGGGCTGATGTTTTCAATCAAACCCAGAGCCTCAGCTGATTACTCACAGAATCATGAAATGCTAGGGTTTTGATGGAACTTCTTTCCTGTATTAGCCTGTCAGTAACTAACCCCAAATCATTCAACCTTTATTCACTGTCTCTAACATGTGTCAGGAAACTGCTAGGCTTTGGAAAGACGTGGTGAACTTAATCCCGACAGTCCCCTGAGGAGCAGAGGACAGCGAGGGTGCACCCTTCAGAGCGAAATGCCAGATGCCAGCCCACGGTGGCAGGAAACCACACGCGGGGCCCAGTTTTAGGGAGACCTGGAGGCCTCTGGGAGGAGGAGAAGTCACAACAAGAAAGGCAGGTACGAATGTGCAAAAGCCCACAAACGAGAGAGGACACCATCCCCTCGAATCATACAAAAGTCACATGTCCATCAGTTACCAAACTCTCAGAGAACTGGTGAAAAAATATATATTTTAACAATGGGAATATGTTTAAAAATTCCACAGAAACATGAATGAAAACTTTAAAAAGTGTAGGTTCTACCCAAATTTTGATAACTCTACCTCCCTACACAAGCACGTCCCTCACAGAGTCACAGGGCCTGGCCCAGCAGCCCACTCCTCACCCCCAGATTGAACCAGGTCAGACTTAAACAGGCAGAAATCGGTGTACACTCTCCATCATGATAAACAAGGAAGGTGCTGCTGAGTCAGAAAAACAATCTGATTAAAAGGAAGGTACATTCAGCTAATCACAGAGCTGATCCCACAAGTTACAGGCTGTAAAATGGCAGCCCACAAACTCATCTAGTCAGCAAACATATTCTGTTTACCTTCGCAGGGTCCAAAAGGTTTGAGCTAGTATCTTTAAACAGGGAGGTTTCACATTTTTAAAAAGGTGGACATCTAATTTGAGTTTTTGGACTTTTTAAAAACAGTAACAATCCCCTTTAGACAATATGAGACCCCCTAGTTTGCCACAGTCTCCACCACTCCCTACTGCTTCCACAGCACTAGGGATTTTTCTCCCTCTTACTATTCCTGTACTTTAAGAACTTCCTATAGTAGAAAGTACCTATGTTCAGTTTTCACAGGTGAGAAAACAAAAACAAAATCAAGAAAACTCTAAGTTTCCTCCTCTCTGCCCACTTCCCAGGCCCCTTTGCCCAGCCCGTTTAGACATCCAAATTGCTGACCCTGGATTTAGGTCATAATTCCATTTCCCAAACAGCACCAAGTCAGTGTACCACGCACAACCAGACCTAGAAAACCAAAGGCAAGGGCGGAACATCTGCTCATCTATGAACTGGGCCTTGGACTGACATCAGTGCCCACCAGGATCCATTTATACAGGCCTGGAATCAAGTCTATAACCTGCTCCTTTGTTCTATTTAGAAATAAATTAAAACAATAATAATAGTGACCAAAAGCAATCTTTTAAATGCTGCCACTCAAAAAGGTCCCATTTTTAAGTCTGATATACTCATAAAAGAAGAAACCATAAGGAATAAGCAACAGCTCATAATCGCAGGACCAGACTCTTGAGCAGCTTGAAGAGTCTCCCGGTGTTAGGATCGGCGTTGGGCCAACATGTTGTAGGGAAACTGAATAAATGGTCCATTTGGTGCATCCAGCAATTTTAGACCTTCCTAGACAGGACTGAAAATGCCACACGAAGGCAGCTTGACGGCAGGTGCTAAGATTGCGTGTACTCACACACACTGTCCATTTGCAGGCAGACTGGCGGTTCAAATTCAGGACAGCCATTAGGTCCTGTGTGAGCTAAGCAGAATACAAAACACCCACTGCCACAGCAAAGGGAAAGACAGCCCACATTTGCTAAACTCCAGAACCATGTGCCTAGCACACTGCTGGGTGCCTGACACATAGCACAGCCACACTGAGTTGCCTCCCTGAAAATGATCTCCCTCCAGCGGCCTGACACTGGAGAAACGGTCCAAGCAGAGCAAGCAGGTCTGGAGTCCTCCCCAGTCTTCCCTAGCTAGGAAAATGCACCCAGTTTCTCTTGCTAAAGATCAAGAGAGTAATCTTAGATTCCTTCCTTTCCCATACCCTCTAATCCATCAGCAATTTAGTAAATTCTCCCTCCAAAACACTCCTTAAGTCCTCCCATTTCTATCAATCTCCACACACACCTGTCTGGTTCAAGCACCAGGACTCCCACCTGGACACCTGCAACAGCGTCCTACCTGGTCTTGCCGCCTGCCCAATATTCTGTAGATGGCAGTCAGAGTGGGCCTCTCCCAATACAGAGCAGATCATATCGCACCCGTGCTCAGACTCTGCAAAGCCTCCCCATGGCAGGAAAACAGAATGTACAAACCCCAACATGGCCTTCATGGGGCTTCTCACTCTGGCCCTGCTACCAGTCCGGCCACTGCCCCACCCAGTCCGTGCCCTCCGGCCTAGTGGCCTTCTCTCCCTCCCTCCAGTGCACTGAGCTCTTTTGCACCCTGTGGGCTTCACACAAGCACCGCCCTCTGCCTGCACTTCTGTCCACCCTGCTCCATGCGTGGCTGGCGGCTGTTCATCCTCACAGAGGCCTTTCTGATCCCTAAAGCCAGAGGGCATGCCTGTCGGTCTGACGCATAGTATACTTAATTTATTTGGGAGATTAATACCCGTCCCCTCACTAGGCCACATGCTCCACGAAGGCATGTTATGTCTGTATCAGTCATCCCCATACACACTGCACACAAGTGACACAAAGCAGACACCCAGCAAAAAAGTCTCGCCCCTATTCAGGGCCCTTAATTCACTCTCCCTCAAAAAAACAGGCAACAATGATTTAATCTAAAAAGCTATTGTCATCATCTTAAAAGTTATCATACTTGCTAATGTGCCAAAACACTGTAGAAAAGCACTGCACGTGCGCCGGTCCCTCTGGCCACACGCGCTCTCTCCGGCCAGGCCCAGTGGCCAGGCGGCAGCACCACCGCGCTCATCTCCTGCGCCCGCCTGCCGCTTTCCAAACAACTTACTCCTCAGTCACTCACTGCGGCGCAGCCAACCCTCATCACGGACGGCCCATCCTCAGAGGGGGCGCACAAGCATTCCCCACAGCAGCGAGCTTCACTAAGAGAACGCTGCGTATGGGAGCTGACGCCCACAGCAAATGAGGAGGGGCCCAGCGGGTGACACCGCGGCCCACCGTGGGGAGGTCCTCCCCAAGAGGCGTCCACGGGCTGGGAAGCAGTGACCACTCGGATGGGCTCGGAGCAAAGGTCTCATTTTTCCACCGCTACTGTGGAAAATCATTTGCATTTGCAAAATAAAATAGGGATAAATTCTTCTAAGGCACTATTCTAAAAAAACACTAGTATAAATGTTTAAACAAAAGATGATTTTATGTGTGAATGAACTGAAGTTTCATTTCTCCCAAGTACTTCTGAATTCATTGTCTTTGTTTTATTTAACTCAACCATAAGATCTGAATCTATGCTACTTGGGGTAAGGGCTTTTTTGAAGTATGTGAACAGTTCATTGGTTTCTTAATGGCCCTAAATAGTTTTCTCCATTTGGAGGTATGTTTCTATAACAAACTATCCTCAAAATATGTTTTAGCAATGCTAAAGTGGACATGCTTTGTAAATGACAAAACACTGTAGAGGAGGAAGACATTTCCTCTACCCTCTCTGGGTTCTTCTGGCCAGAGAACGAATTAAATTCACATGAGACCAAGTAACAGGAGAAAATTAAACAAAGCTTTATAACATGTATACATGGGAGAGGCTCAGGCAACCTGAGCAACTCGCCAAAAACGGCTGAAGCCACCACCTTAAATATCATCTTCAGCTAAAGACAAAGGAGGATGTTGGGGGTGGGGAGTCAGTTATGGGAGGTTACCAGACAAGGGCAGTGAACAAGGGTCAGGTTACTATGCAGATTTAAGTCCTTGCCTTCCACACTGATGAGAGTTTCTAGAGATAAGGTCATCCCTCTTCTTTCTGTACAGAGAGGGAGACACCTTTACAAACGGAGGTTTCCTTTACAACGTAAATGTCTCTTAGAAAGAGTAAGTAAATTCTACTTTTCAGAGTTTCTTTCCTGTCCGCAGTTTTTAAAAGTAACCAGCCCCAAATAATCCTCACGCCAGACAAATCTTGGGGTGGCCAATTCCAGTCCCCCACAACACTCTTCACGTGAAAGGGGGACATGCCTACACCTAAAACAGAAAGCAGAGCCCTACTCACAACTCACACTGACATGGCCTCTTTCTAGCCAAGTTCAACTACATCTTCGCAGTTGGCACTTTTCATCAGCAACTGAGGAGACTCAACAGTGAGCTCCTTCTATGGTCCCCCACGGGCTCCCGTTACTGTGCTGATTTTCCGCCCCGGGTCAATCACTTCTCGGTTTCTCTCCCTGACTCCTTCATTGGGTGTAGCCCACAGCCATAGAACTGCCTTTTCCTCTCTGCACTAATTTATTCACCCTATCTCATGCTTTTTATTGTCACCCCAACAGCTGAATATTTCCTAGCTGGCTTTCTCCTGGCCCCACACTGGAGTTCTCCAAACTCGCCACTTCAATGTATCTCTCAATTCAGTATTTATTTTATTTTATTTTTTCGAGGAAGATTAGCCTTGAGCTAACATCTGCCAGTCCTCCTTTTTTTTTTTTCCTGAGGAAGACTAGCCCTGAGCTAACATCCGTGCCCATCTTCCTCTACTTTATACGTGAGATGCCTACCACAGCATGGCTTGCCACATGGTGCCATGTCCGCACCCAGGATCCAAACTGGGGAACCCCGGGCTGCCAATGCGGAACGTGCGCACTTAACTGCTGCACCACCGGGCCGGCCCCTCAATTCAGTATTTTAAAAGCTGAACTCATCTGCTCCATCCTGCTCCCAAGTCCCCACTCTGGCTCCCCTGCTAACTGCTCCACTGCAATAGCAGCAGCACTCCTTCTCGGTTAAAATAACTGATCGGAACAATCAACGGTTATCTACTGGTGACTGGCAAACTCCCCTTCTGCTCCAGAGAAGGGGAACCTGAGACACACCTGAAGGAATGCGGGTGGGCGCGAGGGGGCTGCTTCCGCTTCCTGGGTCAGGCTGCGAGCTGCCTGGTGCCTCCTGCTCAGCCTTTCCCCCGCTCTCAGGCCTCCCTTTGCTTCACAGTAAGAGCTCCAGGACCTCCCATCTGCAATCTCCTTCAGAATCAGAATGGTCTTCCCGACTGCTGCTTTCATCACCCCATGCCTCTGCTCAGCAGCCAGCTCAGGCAAGCATCTGTTGAGTATGCACTTAACCACGTGTCAAGTACCAGGCCAGGCACTGGTTGGGGGGGGGGGGGGGCAGTGGTTATCATCATTTAAGTTAAAAAGCCATGACCACAGTGCAAAACATTCTGAATAAAAAGAGAACCAAGGACCCGTTCCTGCCCTTAAAGAACATAAATGTTCCTTAAAGATGGAAACTAGTTGTTAAAAATATATAAAACTGTTTTTACGACTATAGTTAACGGTCTATTACATCTATGGTCTGTACGTCTGAAACTAATATAATGTTATATGTCAATTGTATCTCAATTTAAATAAATAAACAGGAAATGGCAAAATCTAAGGTCCGGGCAATCAAAAAACAAAAAGAAAACCCTGTTGTTATATAGGCACTTAGAGGTGAACCAGGAAAAGCGGAAGTCAAAGGAAGGACTCTGGTTGTGAGAATCAGGGAAGTTTCCACAGAGGAGGAATAACACCGCATTACGAAGAATAAACTGCAATTTTCTGGAGTGGTAAGCTGGGGCTGCTGAGGGGAGTACCATGACCGCAGTGCCCAACCCGGATGCTGCAAACAGTCTTTCTTGCTTCTAGACAAACCATAATTATTCCTTTTGAGGCATGAAACCCTCCTCTCCCTTCTAGGCCCCGAAACTCTTCTGTCTTCTCTGTCAGTCTATACAAATCCATTCCACAAAAGACTCAGCCCAAGGCCCAACGCTCTCTGCGTCCATCTCTGATCACTCCGGCCCCCAAGGCCCCTGTCCTTGCCAAACCCCCTGACCACGGCTGTTCCACACCACTAGCATTCTATTTTAGACTCTTTTAGTCTCAAATTCTTTTTATTAGTTCCTTGTCAGACTGTTTTGTTCACAAGCAGTTTGGTTTGCATGTGTTATCTTCCCAAAGCACTAAAAGCTCAAGCTTTTAGTGGCTTCCCATACACACGTACAAACACAGACAGATGGTTTATTGTACAAACGACAATTGAAACTTTTTTAAGTAAAGATGAATTAGAAGTGTAATTTAAGATACAAATCACACAGGTATTACAATGAAATATACCGAAGGTAGAGCTCATCTGAGATTCTTATGATGAACTTAAACTACACTTATTTCTCCTTATAGTGAATGTTCAGACAGTTCCTTAACTCTCCTTAATTCTGTCTTTACCAGATCACCTTCCCACCAATATCCTTTCCTAGAAAACAGACAGAGCTGACTGGAGAGGCAGAGCAAGCGTAATACTTCTTTCGACTCCAGTATTGTCCAGTAAGGTGCTAAGTAAACGCCCCCACGGTCAAGGGCTACCTGCAATACAACTCCTGCATGCCCTCACAGTCTGAGAGCGTCACTACCAGTAGTTCTAAGCTCACCTTCTTTCCCACTCAAGGATTACACACCGAGTGAGTGTAGCAGAATCCAATTCATGGGGATGGTCCAAAAACCTCTCCTCTTTCAAACCTTTCTCAGGATTCTAAGGAACCTAGAGGAGTAACTGAGGCCTTTTTAACATCTTGCTGAAGAGCTAAATGCATTCAAAGTCTTTATATTATCAAATCTGAAGGACAAACGCCACGCACCACCACCCGTTTGCCACATTAACCATTTTTGAGTTAAGAGGACCAGAAATCAGCAGGAGATCCATTACACTTATTTCGGCTAAGGACTGAAACTGGAGCCTGCCCCGAACATCTTCCAGAACAGCTCCAACAGCGGGATCCAGGAGACCGCGCCACGGGCAATACATAGTGGAGACCAAAGAACCCCGAAGTGAGCGGGCCACCGGCGTGGAAACGGCGCGGCGGGCAGGGCGACCTGGCTGACCATCCGGCCATCGCACGCGGACTCTCAGCAGTAGCAATGACCAGATTGTCCTTTTACTTCGTTTCCACCGCGGGGCATGGACGGATAACGAGTATCCCTCCAAGCAGATAAAGGTATATATAAAATAAAGCACATCCTGTGGACTTTAATCAATGACGACAGGATATAAACGCAGAGGACAAAACCCACCAGACTTCTCCGACCTCGCGAAATGCGCACACCGTCCCGCCCGGAGCGCCCGCGCCGCCGCCGGGAGGACACGGGGCCCGGCGCACACGACCCTGGTCGGCGGAGGGGACAAGCGGGGACGGGGGCCGCCGACCCGAGGGCACGAAGGCCAGTGCCCCCGACGCCGGGGGCCAGACGCCGGGGGGACCCCCGCTGCCCCGCTCCCCGCCCAGGTGGCGCGCCAGGCACCGCGACAGGGCGGTGGGCTGTGCGACGACCGCGCCGCGCCGTCCGAAGAGGGCGACCAGCGGGGCAGCGCGGGGGCCCAAGGGCCAGGGAGGAGCCGGCCGGCCGAGCGCCCCGCCCCGTCCCCACCCGGCCGGCCGGCCCGCGGAGGCCTCCTTACCGAGCACAGCCGCCGCCGACTCGGAGCCGGGCCGGGCGGGCCACGAGGCAAGCGGCCAGGCTGCAGCGCCGCGGGCCGGGGGTCGCGAGGAGGGGCGGCAGGGGGCCGGACGGGGGAGAGCGGGGAGGGGCGGCAGGGGAGGAGCTCTAGGAGATGTGGCTAGGGGCCGGGGGCCCGGGGAGGGGCGGCCGGGGGCCGGGGGGGGGAGAGCGGGGAGGGGCGGCAGGGGAGGAGCTCTAGGAGATGTGGCTAGGGGCCGGGGACCGGGGAAGGAGCGGCCGGGGGCGGGGAGGGGCGGAGCGGGCCCGGGGGGGAGGGGGGCGGAGGGGGGAGGGTGTGGGGGGCGGGACCGCGGAGGGGCGGGGCCGGCCCTACCGCCGGCGCGCATGCTCCCGCCGCACCTGCCGCGCCCCGCTCCCCAGGAGTGAGGGGACGACCGGCGCTATGCGGTCGCGCTCCACGTGGAAGGGAGGTGGCTGCGGCTCTCCTTCCCAGTGCCTCTTCCTCCTCGTCTGTTCCCGGGGAAAGAGTCCCCCGGATCTTGGCTACTTCCTGCCGGACCCCTCCCCCTGTCGCGCGCTGTCCCAGGGCGCTCGGCCTGCTGCACCGCAGCTCTTAGGGTTAACCTTCCAAATGTTGTTCCCTGACCTCTGGATTCCTCTCTGTCCTGCTGGTTCCGATTCTGCACCCTCCTCTCCGAGGCCCCTTTCCTGCTCTTGACTTTGGTACAGCGCGCCCGCGGATACCATTTTAAAATGAAAGAATACTCTTCAAGCTGCAAGAAGCAATGTTTACTGACCCTGTTCCAGCTGCTTGAGGTTGGGTAGGAGCTGCTGAGTTCCCGCCCTCACGGAACTGAACACTCTTACTGGTTAATGTCAGGCTTTCACGAAGCGTTCTCACCGGTTTGGAGAGAAACTTATTACATCCTTTATTTTGGTTTATAATTAAAAGTAGCTGATAATTAAAGACTATTTTGTGACTTTTGAATGAAATTTTCTTTCATGGCAGTGTCTTGTGTATAAATTCTAGTACGCAAATAATAACCCGTAGGTACAAAATAAGTATTAGTTGTTGCTTCCAGCAAGAAATTCAGTGATTTAACATGATTAACAATAATAATTTCCAAAACAATCTTTTTTGGTTTGTTGACTACGATAAACGAAGAACTAAAACTGTTTTCTTTTTCAAATGAGACTGGCCCTTTGGCAGAAACATAATTTAGTGGTGTTATTGAAGAGAGAAATATAAAACCCTTTGCTAATGCAGGTTTAAAATTAGGAACCATGATGATTAGGAATGTATAAATACAAACACACTCCTATACACAAACTGCATTCTGTACTCTAATAAGTCAATAAAAAGATTTGGAGGAAAGAGAAAAAGAAAGGGAGGCAGAAGGAGTCAGGATAGAGCGAACACTTGAGGCAGACGTAGTGAAGAGGTGTGCTTACTTTCATCCGGTTTTGACAGGCTTATGCTGAAGGCCTTATAGCGCTATGGCTTATTTCTGTGATAACAGGCGTACTGCAGGGTGCCACCTCTGCATACTTGCCCCCCTGACTGCATGAAATTAGAGTGGCACTCAGTGGGCGGATGACAGTTGCCCTCCCTGCCGCTTACACAGCACAGATGGGCGTCTTCCTGGTGAAGGACAAGTGCTCCAGTCACTGCGGAGCAACCCCAGGCCTTCCCAGTGGTGTTTGTTTCTCATTAGAGACTCTAAGTCTTAGTGATAGAAATATCAAAATGTTTCCGGCACAGAAAAAGTTAAGGGCACTTCTGGTTCCGCCAGTCCCATAGAAAAATCAATATTAATATTATACAAAATCAAAGGAAGCTGGATTGAAATCCAAATAAAGTGAATTTACATCACCTTGTCTGCACTCTTTTGGGGAAACAATTATTGTTATAACCTGTTTATTGAATATATTTGGCTTACATTTATGAAAACAGAAACACTATTTTCATGGGCTAGGCTTAACTATGGGAGAGGATGCACCAATGAAACAGGTGGCACAGGCAGAGAACCTCATCCTGGGTTACTTAAACGTAAATCCAAGAGTGTGGAGCATTGACGACATATGATTATACTCAAAGAAGCTGACATCTGTTTTCAACGATACTGTTATCCAAATTATGTGGAAATATAAGCAAGAATGTGTTGGTACACTTGTTACAGAATTTTTGAAAAGCTGTTGTAGTAAATCCCTTTTATTTGAACAGCTGCAGATTAAAATGAAATAGCCATAGTTGATTGTTGTAACATTACCAATGGTCCATTGTGAACAGTGGGGTTTAGAACACTGATGGTTACTAGACTTTTTATTTTTATAATTCACTTGAATCTGACAAACTCTAAGTAGCAAAATTGATGATGACCAGATGGATAAGGATGGATTATTGTTGGGATAGGCACCCCTGGGGGCACAGTAAACACAGCAGAATCCCTTTTTGCAAGTCATCAAAACAGAACAGTGACACAGCAGTTCTGTAATGTGTCTGGGCCTGTCTATGGTGGGTGAAAATGAAACCTTCCCATTTGCTAAAATAGTGATTGCTTTTATCCAAGGGACACTTCATTTTGAAATTTGCTTAATTTATTTACCTTTTTCTGGTTCGATATTTTTATGTTATTTTTTTCCAAGTAGAATTAAATTGCATTGCTTTGTTATTTAATCAATAGCAAGATTGGCCATTGATATATGTGGGGTTTTTTTCTCTTTTTTTGGTGAGGAAGATTGGCCCTGAGTTAACATCTGTGCCAATCTTCCTCCATTTTTGGTATGTTGGACGCCACCGCAGAATGGCTTAATGAGCAGTGTGTAGGTCTGTATTTGGTTTCCAAACCTGTGAACCCCAGGCCACAGCGTGAGAATTCAACCACTACACCACGAGGCTGGCCCCGACACATGTGTTTTTAAAACTCACGATTGTTTATTAGCATGTATGTGGGACCATTTGCGAGAGTTAAGCACAAAGTGAATCCTTTACACACTTCAGTGTAATTGAAGAGAAGTTATCTTAACAGTATTCTATGCTTGCTCCACAAGCAAATTGTCCATTGCAGCTAAAATCATTTCAGTGGTCATAATTTACCTACAATAATTATTATCCTCAAGTTTATTTTCATATTAATGCCACTATTAATAATTTTACCCACACCACACTATGTTTTTTGTTCCGTTTTCTCTGTTACAGCAATATTTTCCTGAGTGGACTATCCAGTATTAAACTTCCTTTAATGGGGTGAGATATCAATGATTGCATAGAGTTCTATTTAAATGTAAATATTGAAAATTTTGCAATTTTACAAAATGTTAAAAAATTTCTGCTCAGAAAGAAGTCGTGTAGGGGGCCGGCCCTGTGGCTGGGTGGTTCAAGTTCCACATGCTCCACTTCAGTGGCCTGGGTTCACAGGTTCAGATCCTGGGTGCAGACCTACCCCACTCATCAGCCACGCTGTGGAGGCGTCCCACAGACAAAGTAGAGGAGAATTGGCCCAGATGTTAGCTCTGGGTGAATCTTCCTCACACAAAAAAAAGAAGTCGTGTAAATAATATTGAAGAATTAAAACTAATTTTAAATAAATGATACCCAAAAGCCTCATAAGCAAGATAATATGCATATTATGTTATTTTTATTTATTTGTTTATTTTTGAGCTTGAAGAAGACTCCCCTTGAGCTAACATCCGTGCCAGGCTTCCTCTATTTTCTGTGTGGGTCACCATCACATTATGGCCATTGACAAGTGGTGTGTGTCCATGCCTGGGATCCAAACCCAAGAACCGGGGCAGCCGAAGGAGAACACACCCAACTTCACCACTATGCCAGAGGGCTGGGCCTGCTATTTTTAATTAATGACAAAATCTGTTTAGGAACCTATTTATTTTTACACTTGTACTTTTTTTGGTAGAACAAAGCTATCTTAAAGTGGCATAAAACCTGGGAACCGGCCCCGTGGCCGAGTGGTTAAGTTTGCACGCTCTACTTCGGCGGCCCAGGGTTTCACTGGTTCGGATCCTGGGCATGGACATGGCACCGCTCATCAGGCCACGCTGAGGCGGTGTCCCTCATGCCAAAACTAGAAGAACCCACAACTAAAAAATATATACAACTATGTACTGGGGGTATTTGGGGAGAAAAAGCAGAAAAAAAAGATTGGCAACTGTTGTTAGCTCAGGTTCCAATCTTTAAACATAAATAAATAAATAAAAATAAACTGACATAAAAACACTGTTTCCAGATGTGCTCCCTTGAGTTTCTGAACACCCAACTTCTATGCAGTATTTCTGATGATGCTTAGAGTCTGTCCAAGAATGAGATAAGGCTTCTCACACAAACTTCACTTCCTGCTGCAGCTCCTACTCAGTAGACTGACTGGATTTGGAGAAAGACATGAAAACTGCGGAGGAAAGCTATCAATCCCACCAGTCTCATTTTCATAGATATATACAATACACCCATTCCATCTCCAAGGTGAGAGATATAGAAAAAGGAAAATGGAAAATTCAGAGGCAATTCATATTTTCTTGAACAGCACTATGCCCAAAATTACTGTAGCTAGACATGCATGATCTAAAAAAGTAGCAGGTGGTATAATATGTAAAACACGCACTGGGTGTCAGGAAAGGTGGCTGTTCTTCCTGCCTGTGCGTTGACCCAGCGTGGGAGAGACCAGCTGGCTCCACGGGACGTGTCTCACATCATAGCACTTACTTTAGAGATCCCCAAGTTCAGGGGTTAGGTCTAGTTCTCAGCATCATGGTCCAGAAACTTGAGTTCGTGAATGCGCCAGGAAGTGATCAGGCTAAGGGATCCAGCCAAAAGCAAGAATGCCAGTCATAGTGACTGACAGAAATGCCAAAAAGATCGATGTTTTCAGATCAGCACATTCCCACCACCATAGCCCGTAAAGGAGGGCAAATTAAATTAAAAGATTGCCAAGTGGCCATGCAATCAGGACAGGGAGAGCTGGCTCCTCTAAACGGGTCATGTGACGAGGGACAACTGTCTGACAGAGCCCTTCTCATTGAGGGATGCCTCAGCCAACAGGCCTAAAGGCTTTGCCAGCTGCATGTGATGCTGTCGGTGGAGTTCCAGTTTCCTTTTGCTTTCCAATCCTTGGGATGCTCCCTGGTCACCTGGACTGGATTTGGATGCTTTAAAAATCTCCGTTGGCAGCATACGCTTGCAAACCATCTCTTGGGAAGGGCTGCTTCTGCAGAATGATAAGCTCGTTCATCTTTTCCTTTCGGCTTTCTCAGAGGATGGCTTTTTCTTAGCTGTTTTTTGACCCAGTCTCAAAAATCCAAAAGTACCGTACCATCGTCCTTTATGTACTAACCACCGAAATCCAGGCCTGTTTGAATTATTTCCACTTCAATTTCCCTATTCTATTAAACCTTTAACCAAAATGAAAAGATCAGTTTTTTGTTTAGCACATTATCTTAATATCTAATATTCCATTAAAAAATACAGAGTCCACTTTTTCAGGATTGAACATGCACTTGTTCTTTCTCATTTTAATGCCCCCAATTCAAGTTCTTACAAAGTCCATTTCTAATCTTAGAAATGTGAATTGATCTAAGACTACTAAAGTGACATTTACGTGAAAAAGTAAAAAAGCTTTATCCACCCTCATAGGAAAGGAAGTTGCCCGTTTCTTAGACTTTTAGATTACCAGGTGCACAGTGAGTACCTTGAACTTAAGTATTGTATATTCCTCTATTTCTGGACTCAAAACAGTTAATGACTTTATATTACTGAGCTGTGAATATTACTCTGAAAGTAATATATATATTTGAATGGAATAAAGCTCACCAACTTAGTCTAGCCGAGCCAGCAACATAAAATATAAGAGAAAGAATCAGTCCTAAGTAGTTTTGAAGCCTTCTGTTTTAGTGTTAAATTTCTGAGAGCCTAGTGACCTCCTTGAAAAACCACTTGTTGACACTTCTGACGCTTTCCTCCTCCATCTAAACAGGAAAAACCCCTGTCTTTGTAAGTGTGGTGGATCAAATTAATGGCCTCAATTAGTAGCCTGCCTTTATTCATCCCCTTACAAGGTGACATTGCACCTGTTCCCGTCATGAGGTAGAGCCCATTTCCTTGCTCTATGAATCAAGGATGCCCTTGTGACTTCCTTTGGCCAATAGAAGCGGGAGAAGTGATGGTGTGCCAGTTCCAAGCTTAGACCTCAAAGGCCTTGTGTGCTCCTGCTTCTGTCTTGTTTCCACGTGATAGCCCTGAGAATAAGCTCATCTGCTGGAGAACAGGACACAGCCCAGTGTTCATCTGAGACCCTAGATGTATGAAGAGCACACAGTGGCCAGTCAAGCCCTGGCTGACCACAGAGGCATGACTAAATGAGCCAGCAGATCAGCTGAGCCAAGATCAGCAGAATCATCCAGCCAACCTATACATTCGTGAGAAATGAGAAACGATTGTGGTGTTAATCTCCAAGTGTTGGGGTGTTTTTTATGCAGCAATAGCTATGTGATACAAAAAAGGTTTACTTATTACAACGTTAAAGTAATATAATTTTTTTTCTCTTGGAGTAGAATCAGTAATTGCTGGGTGCTCTGTTCCCCGAAAACTTGAGTGTTGCGTAAGTGCAGCATTGCTGATTTCAGGCACAAAGTCATAGGAAGCAAATGCAGCTGTTTACGTTTGGCACAGCTGTTGGGTGGGTATATGGTATCATCGCTCTCCATTAACGTCCTGCCTACCAATTCTCCCTCTTCTGTTTACACAGACGCTTGAACGTTCCAACCTGAATGGTAGCAACAGAAGCCTCCCCTTGACTTTGCTCCTTCGTAGGCAGCCCTATCTCTCCTCTTCTCTTAATTCACAAAGTTCTATAAAAACCTCTCTATAATTTATACTTACACTTTGGTTCCTTGAAGTCAGGGCTCTCCTGAAATAGCTCTCTGAAGCAGTTCTCACAGTGGCCCTAGAATTGTCCAAATTCATTTCCTCATCTGGTTGTGCACTTACTGGCCTCCTCTGTAACTCCTGAGGACACTGAGCCTGAGCTCCTTCAAATCCTGTCCTTTGGCCTTGGTCAGAGACAAAACCCCCTTGAGGTCGCTTAGAAAAAAGACAACTTTGTCAGACAGAAGCAGGGTTCTTTCTGCAACTCCAAGTCCAGAAGCACAGCCTGCCCTTGCAAGGCACTGGAGTCTATCACTCAGGTGCTCCAGGCTCTCAAGTCCTGTCTGCTTTCTTTTGTGCACTGTCTTTCTCTGCCTCAGCAGATATACATGGCTGAACCTAGCCACCCCAGGCCAATTTCATATCACTTCCAGATCAAGCACCTAACAGACTGATTCGCTTCGCTGAATTCCAGTTTCTCATTCCTGGGAGAGAAACATTAGTTGACTCTTGTGTATACTCTTAACCTATAAGTGGGCAGGGGCGCACATTCAAAATGTTATAGATGCCCACACCTGGCACAGGTGTAGCATAGGATGACAGATACCCCAAAAGGTGTCTTCCTCAAAAACCTTCCATGGCTCTTCTTGGCCTACAGTTCCACGTTTAGACGTTACCCTAAACCCTTCAAGGCCACTATGCTCAACCCCACACAACCCAACCAGCTCCGTCTCCCACTCCATTGCTGTGGACAGGTTACTCCCTATTCTCAGAATGGCTGCAAGTTTTGTCAGTTTGCCTGTGAAGCCTTATCCAGGAACAGTCTTCTAGAAAGGCCTTTTCTGAATATTAGAACATCATGTATCTTTGAGGATTCAGTACTAATGAAATCTCTTCCACGAAGCATTTATATTAATTTTGTTGCTTTGCTTTTTTCTTCTGCATATCCATAACATTGTGTTTATACATCTATATTGTATTCATATTCTTCTTGTTTTTACTAGAATTATTTATTAGGTCACATGTAACTCTGATAACTATAGTTTTCTGAAGAAGAGCATCCACGTCTTTTAAGTTAGTGTTTAACTTCTGGGATTTTGCTTTCAGTTTTTGTTCATTTTTAAAAAAAAGTTTTTTCAGAAAAACGCAAGAGGTAATGCAATTAACACCCACCAATCAGAAGGAGCGTTTGTTAACACTTTACACTTGACATTTTTCAAGAAACAAAACATTATATATAAAGTCGAAGTCCTTACCATCCCTTCGTTCGTCTCTGTCTGCTTCCTTTCCCAGAGGCAACCACTATTATGAATTTGGTGCATATCCTTTTACTACAAGCCTTTATCCTCATGATTTCTGAGTTTTGTGTCTTTTAAGGAAATTCTTCTTTTACTCAAGGTTATAAGAGATATTTCTAAAATATGTTTTAATCTTAGTGTATTGGTTAGGCCCTCAAGTCCATATTTGAACAGTAGGGGACTGTGGGCAGCCTTATTTTGCCCCTGACTCTAGTGGGGGTGCTTCCAAAGTTACTATGTTTCCTGTAGGTCATTGCAAACACCCTCTTCCAGGTTAAAAAAGTTCCATTGTCTTTTGTTCCTAAGTGTTTTTTGCTCGTCTGTTTTCACATGAACAAGTTTGGATATTATCAGATGCCCATTCAACTTCTATTGAGATAGGCACTTTTTTTCCTCTTTCATAATGGCTTATTTCATAGATTGTATTCCTTTCTTTCCAGGAGGATCTTAAATACACTTATTTTAAAATGATTTTGATGTTGTTCTCCTATTTGTACTTTGTTACTGGTAAGTTCATCTTCCACTTCTGGTTTGTTGGCTGTTTTTCTCAGTGTTAATTATCCTCGGGGGCTTAAATAGAGATCTGCTTTCTCCTCACCCTCCCCCTCTTTCACCTCCACCTGGTCCTCACCTTCTTGTCCAGATTCAGGTCTTTCCTTGGCAGCCCTGGCTTTCCACTCTACCGTGATATGGAGGGTACTATAGACAGAGTCACCAACACATTGAGGACCTTCCTCTTTCTGGCTGCACTGCAAGGATGCGGGAAAAATAGCTGTTTTTAGGCTCCTTTAAGATAAGAGAGAGCACCCAAACTCCAGTTTTAAATATTGTGTCTGGCTCCCGTCCTCCATCGTGCATGAACCACTGTTCATCTCTGATATTTTGGGACCCAGAAACTCCTAGTTTTAGCCCCTGTGTTCCTCTGTGTGTTAGTGTGGGTGTTTGTTTCTGGAACATAGAAATGACTGCCTTATCATTTTAATTTGTTGTAATTGCTTTGTTTGGATCAGGATGAGTACTTCAGAGATCACCTCAGTGACTTTCCCAAGTTTCCATTTCTAATTTGACTTTATTTCCTTCTCGGCACCTTTCCGGTTCTTTGCACATGTGAAGGTGCTCCAAAATAGTTTCTGGAATTGAAACCACTTCATCATGTTCAAGAGGAAGCTGAGCGAATGCTCATCAGAAACATACTGTGGAGGAAATTCACTCATCGATGCAAGCTTGACCTGGATGAATTTGAAGACTTTCTGTGTTGAGGATTCCGTATTTAATGAATAAAGTGGCTCTGAAGAAGGTAGGCACAGTCAAACACTGGCAGAACAGACAGTTATCAAGTGCTCAGTAAGTACTTGAAGATGACAGTGGTGATATAAGAAGAGTTGCCATGTCTACAAGTCAACCTTCAGGAACCTATGTAGTATTTCTTATGTACGCTTTCATTATTATGTCTTCAGATTATCCTTTCTCTGTCTTCTCCACTAATCATTGTTATGGTGAAATGTATGCAAGTAACTAGCCTATTTATCTGGGGTTATAGTCTACTCTTTAATCATCACTTTATTTCTCAAGCTAAATTAACTTCACCTCCCTTCCATCTTTTATCTCCTTTCCCTTTAGTTCTTGTCTCTGTTCAGTGCCAGCTCTTTAGTCTCTGGCATATGGAGCGACCCAGATGCTATGAAACAGAGCTCTAGAAATGCACCTTGAGAAGCTCCATCTTCAGAAAAGCCCTGCTTGCCCTTTTTGAATCTTACTTTGCCTTACCTTGGGTTCCAGCTCAACACATAAATCTTGATACTCACACTGGTTTCTATGATAGAGTTCCAATCCATAGGCTAGTCCTCTGCTCTCATCTTTCTTCAACAGGCTCTAATCTAATCCTGGAAATGAACCACCACCAAAATAAATGAACAGCAAATATGAATCAAAAGCTGGGACTCCTACTTTATCACTAACAGTCTTAATAATCAAAATGAATTTTTCATGTGTACAAGACCAATAAGCCAGAGTACCATGCATTGATTTGTGCTCATTGAATTTCTCCACTGTTTACTCAGCGTGTAGATAAGGTCTTACACTCTACTTATATTTTACTATACTTTTATACTATATTTCAATAGTATTGGCAACACTTTGTGCAATAATCTTCTTCATAGAGGCTTTGGTCAACATTTATCCAGGTGTTTCTTCTTTATCATCACTATGTTCCATTTTAAGCTCTGAGGGAAAATTTAGAGTAGCAAATTATGCAAATTACAGATGTACAATATTGGCCTTTTGTCATATTGTCAATGCCCCTTTAGTGCTTTCTTTCTAAGTATTTCACTCAGTCTTAATATCATCTCTCACCACATTGAGTTATTAGCATTATTTTTTTAATTTTATAAATGGAAAAATAATTATTTCTATAGTTATCCATTTTTTTCTACAATGTTGTTAATTATTTTTCATTGATTTCTGACAATCCAATTTGAGAACATTCTATCTTAAATAACCAGATTTAGCAAAACATTCAGTGGCATTTTTTTGTAGGTTAACCAAGAAAGATATTATGAAGCAAAAGTTGATACTGTATATTATTTTTCATCAAGAAGTCTAATGTTTGGAAACACTGTATTAAACTATATATAAACTATTTTCTAATAATAAATATAAACATCCTTTCCTTTTTTTTAAGATTGGCACCTGAGCTAACATCTGTTGCCAATCTTCTCTTTTTTTTTCCTTCTTCTTCCCCAAAGCCCCCAGCACATAGTTGTATATTGTAGTTGTGAGTGCCTCTGGTTGTGCCATGTGGGACGCTGACCCAGCATGGCCTGATGAGCCGTGTCATGTCCGCGCCCGGGATCTGAACCAGCGAAACCCTGGACCACGGAAGCAGAGTGCCTGAACTTAACCACTAGGCCACAGGGCCGGCCCTGAACATCTTTTACCTTGAAAATGATTGACTGATTTCATTTTCTTTTTGGAAAAAATTTAAGTGCAAAGACAATCTTATGAGCAAAGCAAACATCAGCCCTTCGCCCTCCTTTCGCGGCTTCACTGCTGTCATTCAAATCGTCCCGCTCAGGGTGTGCTCTTGAGCCCGCCTCACAGACAGGCACTTGTTTTCTCCCCAGGGGTGGGCAACCATGTTCTGAATGTCTGCAAAATCATGGACGCCTTCCTGGAACATCAGTTATTCTCTAGCTTTGGCAGAAGGTAGAATTAAATTATTTAACTGATGTCTTAAAACATTATTTTTATATTAAAATAAACATGGATATATTATGGAGTAGAGGCAAAATGTGCCTGGATTTTTAAGATAAAACAAGAGACTTTAAAAATAATTTTGCTCTTCTGGAAAAAATATTCATACCTTCTCTATCCCAGAGAGCTAATTTTATTTTTCTAATATTACCTTTTTGTTAGAATTTTACCTTCTGCATAATTTCCTTCATGCATTCATTCATAACAAAAGATTTTCAGCAGGGGAGGTAAGCTAGATATTTTATGCATTATTTGTTCCTTTGATTTGTATGCATTCGGATCCGGGTGGAAGATTATCCTCTGCTATGGCACACAATGACCTATGGAATTGTAATGAGACACAGGTTTGGAGCTCATGGTGCCATGAGTGGTATAAACTATTCTAGTTGGTGTTCTAGGAATGGATTTAACATTTGATTGTGCAGCAACTATATTCTTTACAAAACAAAAAACTAATCCACAACTGTTCCCATTGTAAAATTTTAACATGGTTCAGACTGGGCATATCTCTTAGGGAAAAGTGTTGTTCCCCAGTACAGCATGGCGTCACCTGCCTAGAGGACGAACGGTGTCAGAAGACAAAAGGCAGCTGCTTCTGATTACACCACGTGAGCAGAGACGTGTTGGTTCATTGAGTAAAACATTACCCTACTGATAACATCCCTGTAGTTGTTTTATTAAGAAATAAAGGTCAACTTAGGCAACTTTAAAGGAAAGAATAAGAAGCCAATAAACCCAACTCTATTTATTTATTTTCCTCCAAATTCTCTTCTTATCTTTACCAAATATTGTTGTTTTTTCTTAGTGGAAATCATGAAATCAGGAAATGGCGTGTTCCGCTCTTTCAAATTAATTTAACTTTCTATTTCCATATGGCTTTCATAGTTGGCATTTTTATAACTCTGCTTTATAGAATTAAATGTTATTCCTATTTCCACGCAGCAGCACGAGCACACAGCTGACGCTTTCACAGCTCTGCAGTGATCGTCTGTTGTAACACGACTTTTTTTGCTTAGCCATCTCCTATTCTTAGACAATTGGGTTTTCCTTGTTGCGTTTTTGTGTTTGCAATCATAAATAGCATGACTATAAATATTTCTAAGGAAGTAACTTTTTAATCTGTTTATTTCCTTGAGAATGTTCCATAAACTAGGATTACTGTGAAAATCACATCCAATAGTTTCGTAGCTCATCATGTTTTTTATTCAGAAAAACCAAAACAATTGACAATGTAACCAAAACGTTTAAAATGTATGTCGTTCTGAGATCCAACACCAGTGGCATTTTCTAATTTCTATTTATTTAGCAAATAGGTATCTAATGGCATCTTAATGTTGCTAAAATTTATATTTATTATATAATCATAAAGATATGGATTAATCAGTGTGATGACTTCTTGTTTGAGTTCCCTATTATTGAATACTCAGTTCATTTCCTTTAATCACTGATCAAATGGAATTGGAGTGTTAGCAGTTATAAATTTGTCTGTTATTTGCGTATTTTAGAAAGCAAGCTTTTAAAAAGGAGTATCAAATATAACAAGCACACAGAAATGTATAGAAAAAAATATAAAACATACCCTGAAAACACCACACAGGTCTATATAAACTTAGCATTTTGCCATATTTGCTAGCTTTCTGTTTGTTTTGATTTTTACGAAGGGATGCAGTTGAAGCCCCTTGGTGACCCTTCTCAGTTCAGGCGCTCCCTCCGCCTCTAGAGCTAAAGCACCGCTGCAGACGTGGTGTTCGCTACAACTGTGCACAGCTGTACCCTATTCCTATAGGTGTGTGAGCATGAAACGTATATGATACGGTCTACACGTTCTAAAACTTCAGTTAAATGGAAGTTTCTGTACATATCATGCTTTAATTTCGCTTTTTTATGCTAATATATGCTATTTACATTTCACTCACTTTGAAATGTAGATCTAGTGTTATTTACTTTAGTGTTTGTATATTACTCCTAGTTATCTTTTCCTGATGTAAAACCAGGTCAGTTTCTAATATTTTTGAGATTACAAACCATAATGCAATGAACATTCTCCTGCATTTCTTTTTCTACTCATTTCTCTTGCATCTTTTTTTCTGCTCATATATGTACACATGTAAATATGCATATATGCATGTGTGTGCATGAATGCATGTACATACATGTATACATTCATACCATGTATAGACCTAGAAGTGACATGGTTGAGTTCTATTACTCAGTTGCTCTGCAAAATCGTTACATTTTTTCTCTAATCTGTGAATTTCCCTCATTACAAGTAAGGTTGAAGATCTTTCTTGTTTCTTCCTCTGTCATTTGTGCACTTAGTTTGATCATTCTTCTGTTGAAAGGTTTTGCCATTTTTTGTAATGTCTGTGGATCGTTACATTTTGGAGGCAAATCCTTCGCAGCTTGTGAGCATCACATGTATTTTATTCTAATCTATAGCTTTCATTTTCAGTGTATAGAGTTTTTTGATGCAAGGAAGTTTTTCATCTTAAAGTAGTTACATTTGTCCATCTTTTTTTAAGTATATTTTGTGTTTTTGATATCTTCTCTAGGAATCTCGAAGTCACATAGATATTTTCCTACGTTTTAATTTTCACACTTAGGTGTTGAATTCACCTGAGGATTGATTTGTGTTCTTGCTGTATGTGGTAGAAAGCTACTTTTTTTCTGTAATGGATGATCAGTTGTCCTCAAAACCATTTACTGAGCCCTTCATTTCCCACTAGGTTGTTGTTTCTGTCATCTACCTGACTGCAACATATATGATTGTGCTTCAGGGCTCTTTCTTCTGGTTCGTTGGTGTATTAGTCTTATACCAAATTTTACCTTTATTGTATTTGATAGGAACATCCCCCCACTTTGTTCTTCTTCAAAAATATTTTTTTTTTTAGTGAGGAAGATTCACTCTGAGCTAACATGTGTTGCCAGTCTTCCTCTTTTTGTGCTTGAGGAAGATTAGCCCTGAGCTAACATCTGTGGCAATCTTTCTCAGTTTTGTATGTGGGTCACCGCTACAGCATGGCCACTGATGAGTGGTGTAGGTCCATGCCCAGGATCCAAACCCATGAACCTGAGCCACTGAAGCAGAGTGTGCCAAACTTAACCACTATACCACAGGGCCGGCCCCAGTTCTTCAAAATTTTAATGCCAATTCTTAGCTCTTTGCTCCTCCATGTATATCTCTTATATTAAGTTCCAGGGGAAAAAAATGAATTTATTTTATGCATCAATTTTAGGAGCATGGCCAGCCGTAGAATTCTGAGTTCTTACAATGTCTCAGGAATATCGAGAATAGCATCCAACCACTCCTGAAGCTGGCGGTTGGCATGCTTCAGTTCCTGGATGCCTCCTGTTTCTCCAGTTTCTGTCCTCCCGCCTGTCGAGGCCCACAGTTTGCTAAAGTTCACAGATGAAGGCGGTGGGCAGCCACCCACTTCTTCAGCCTCCTGTCAGAGTGAGGGAGCCCTCCCCAGCCTGCTCTGCTCCCTGCCTGTGAAAGTTCTTCCGCCACTCTGCACCTCTCAGAAACTGGGCTCCTTGGCCACCACCTCCTTCTTCCAAAACCGGAATAAATTTAGTGATTGTCTTCATCACTATTCACTGCTCTGACTTGCTCTTACAGTTTTCCACTGAAATGTTTCACTTATTTATGAACATGGATTTTCTTTTGGTTTTATATTTTTATTCTTTATCCATTTCTTGCTAAGTGTTTGAAGCTAAGGGAATATTTCAAAGCATGAACTCAGTGTGCCATGGTGGTGAAGGATAAAATTTTTGTTGTAATTGTGATATAAACATATCAATTTCCTTCTTATTTTGTTACATTTTACTTTATAATTGAATTTATCCAACAGGATTATTCATCTTTAATGTTAAACTCCATTTTTCAATAGTCACATATTTATATCCATCTCAGAACCAGAATAAACAAATAAGAATAAACAAATATCTGGTTTATTGGAGATTTAGTTGTACTTTTTAGTGTGTGTGTGTGCATTTTAGTAAAGAGAAAGTTCTAGTGTCTATGTGACCTTGGGGAAGTTACTTTATTTCTCTATACTTCAGTTTCCTTTTCCATAAAAGACACATTAACGCCTACTTCCTAGGATTATTGAGCTCATGTATATAAACAAGTTAATGTGTAACAAGCACTGAGACCAGTGCTAGACCCCTTGTAAGCTCTCTACATGTTTATTGTTGTCGTTATAACTCACTGCTAGTTCTCTTAATTTAGTCTTTTTAGTCAGGAGTATAGTATTTGTCTTTTTTTGTTGTTCTTTTGCTCTTTTCTTTCCCCAAGGGGATTTTAATTTTTTTTTAATAAAATCTTATGTTTAAGTTGAAATAATTTCCAAGAGGCAAATGTTTTGCTGTTGCTATGAGTGGAATCTCTCTTGTTTTCTAGCTTTGTGTTGCTTGTATAGACGTGTGCACTAAATTTGTTTGTATTTGTATCTCTGCAACTTTGCTAAATATGTTTATTCTAAAGATTTTTTTACTAAATGTTTTAGAGCTTATAAGTCTATATTCATATCATAATAATGATAGCTACAATTTATTGAACTCTATGTACAGATACTGTACCAGGATTATATAGCAAACTCTTTATTATTCAAAATATAAAACTTCTTTGTCAGTCGGGATTAGATTCAACTGTGAATGCCCAAAATCCAAGAGAATAGTGCCCTCAACAAGACAGAAATAGATTTTTTCACATGTAACTGAAGGCCAGCATTGGGCTGTAAAAGGCTATGCGACAGCTCCAGAGTTATCCGGGACCAGGCTTCCTCTGTCACGTTACTTTGCCATCCTCAATACACCGTTTTCACCTCAAGGTTCAGGAGGGTTGCTTGGGTGCCAGTCATCACTTCCAAGCCAAATATATCCCTGTTGGGAAGTTGTCTTATAACTGATGTCTTTGCGACCGATGGCCTAAACAATTAATAGTATCCCCTGCCTGAGCACCAAGTTCATGATTAAACACCAACAGACTGCGTCCAAATTTGGCTGTGTGTGCTCACACAAAGAAAACATGCCTTGAGTTCCTGCTAGCCTGCCTCATGTACTACGCCTCGTCTCATCTCCACGGCGGCCCTTCGAGGCAGAAACGATTATCCCCGTTTCACAGACAAAGAAGCAGAATCTAAGAACCGCAGAGATGGCAGGCCGTCAGGGGTCGACCAGGACTCAAGCAGGCCTCCTGAGTCAGGCGGAGAGCGCTCAGCTTTTAAGGTTTGTTATACACAGGAGTCGCCTCACAACAACAGAGCAGCGGTCTTCAATAAGGACTTGGAAACAACGGAACTCATTTAAAATAATTTTTTAAAAACACCACAGGAGATTATTTATATACACTTACTAAACCGTTGACATGGGCGAGTGTGTTTACTCATCACAGGCTGAACTGTGTCCCACAGTGCTCATGTGCTGAAGCCCTGACCCCAGCGCCTCAGGACGCGACTGGACTTGAAGACAGAACCTTTAAAGAGCTGACTGCGGTAAAAGGGTGTCGATGAAAATAATCCATAACCAATCTATAAATGAAAATTTGGGAGAGTTTATTCTGAGCTAAAATCAGAGGACCATGGCCCGGAGCCTTTCTTCCCGAAGGAAGAAAGGGCACCAAAGAAGTGGGATGCACAGAGTGGCTATATACCCCCAAACAGGATGTTTCACATAGGATTAAAATGTCCCTTTTGTTGGCACAGTGATTGATGGAAACAGCAGGTAGTTCTGCTGTCTCGGTGGACACAGCAGCGTGGCAGTCTGCTGTCTCGAGCTGGGTGGTCACAGGTGAGCTGGGTGGTCAAAGGTGAGCGCAGCAATCAGTTCCTAGCCTAAGGAAAGATGCTTATCCCTAAGGAAATGCCAATGTGGGGGGAAGTTGCACCTTTATCTTAAGGCCATTTGTTCTTGCCATAGGAAATGTTTAAAGCAGATATACAATGCGTGCTCAATGGCCATGGTCAGGCCCTTTTTGGAAAAAACAAAGGCCGAATTAGGTTTACAGCAAATGTCTTCCTCATATACTCCAATATATCCTATTGCTTGCCATTTTTATTTGTCAAGGGGTTAATCCAGGTGGGCCTTAATCCAATACCAGTGGTGCCCTTAAAGGAAGAGGAGATGAGGACACGGCGACACGCACACCGAGGGCCAACCCCCTGCGGCACAGCGAGCCGGTGGTCTGGGAGGAGACACCCGTGGACGCCTGGCTGGCGAGCACCAGCCTCCACGCTGGGAGGACACCGCTCCTGCTGTTGGAATGCGCACTCAGCGCCGTTTCGTCGCAGCAGCCCCGGCAAACTGCTCGTCACTCTCCGTTAGCCTCGGTCCCTCCGCCCGAGATGCCTGGGCTCGCTTCTCCTGGACCCCAGCTCCCGCCTTCTTGGGCCTCCAGGCCTTCTCCTGGGTGGCATCCAGAAAAGTCCCCTGGAGAAGGTTGAGAGTGAGTAAACATTCATAAAATGTCTGTTCCGTGCTACCTACTAGTGAGTGAACATTTATTGAGGGCTTACTGCATTCCATACACCCAGCTGAGCGCTCTACATAGATTATTTCATTAACTCTTCCTCATAAACCAGCAAGTAAAGCAATTTGCCAAAATCCCTGCAGCTAGAAAGTGACGGAGCCAGACCCTGGAGCCAGCCAGTCTGACTGCACAGCCCCTGTGCTGTGCGGCCCTCTCTACCTCCACGCTTTCTCGGAGGGCCGGTGAGCCTGACGGTGAGCGCAGGGCTTTGCCACCTTTGCCCCCTCCCCTGCGCAGAGTCGCCCTGCCTGCACCCTGCGTCCTTTCACTGCAGCTGCCCGCCAGGCTCCGCCCCTCTTCCTTCCTTCGCGAAAGTTCTCCTTCTCCTGCTGGGCAAGGGGAGAGGACTTTGCTGTTTAGAAAAGATGCATTTGCCGTTCAAACTATTGTTTCCTTGGTAGGACACATCCTTTATAGCATTCGAAATCCTCGAACCCTTTCTTTTCCGGGTATATATGGGTTACTGTTACTCAAAATTAACAATCTTTTGTGACTACCAGTTCAGAAAACTTACTATCCAACACCATCCTTGGCTCCTTATAACAGCTCCTCTTTCCACACGTTTAAATGTAACACCCCTCCCCCACTTTTATTTTGCAAGTCGATTCATGCTCCCTGGGTTATGTTATCTGATATGCTAACAATTCTTCTGGAAATAATGATACCATAATACATGGTCCACTCCTCAGTCTTCAGAGCTGCATCACTGATTATTTTTGAAAGTGGATGAAAACACCAAATAGCTCAATCTAGTTTACTTTATGTGTGGGGAAAATGACTCAATTTCATTTTACTATCAGCTGTGTTTTAAAAAATATCATTGAATGCTGATCATATATTTTATAAATTACATGGACCTGCAATACGTCTCAGAATGGCTGTGAACTACATTTCTGGGGTTTTATGTCCGTGGAACAATATGTGGCTGGCAAAGCCTGCTGACAAATTGGATTCTGGCCCTGTCTTCAGTTTTCTCCCCTCACAACTATTTTGGCAGATATATTCAGGCATACCTTAAACAAAATTTCCTCATAAACAGCGTTCTAAATCTGGTATAAGAGGCAGCACAGTATAGTCAAAAGAAGTTTAACCCAGGGAAACAGAAGATCTTGAATTCTGAATGACCTTGGGCAAGTCATTTAAATTCTCTGAAACTGAATTTATCCTATATAATTAGAAAATTAGAATTAAAAAATTTAAAGGCCCTTCTAACTCTAAAGTTGATTCAGTGTGAACAAAACCAAATTTCTAAAAGAAACACTAATAAATTACATGAATTTTTGAAGAACAAAATAAACCTTAGTACAGGAAGAACTTGAAGATTACTTGGTAATCATTTTTACTGGTTGCTCCAGTACATTCTGACTCATACACTATAAGAGAGTTGAAATGGTACCTTTTCTGTTGTGAGAATGTTCAACTTAATATGCACATTTAATAACTAATCATTAATTGTATGCCTTCTTTCCTAAATGTATCCTTCAAAAATATGAAAGCAGGAATATTCTAACGACTGATTTTTCTAAAGATGCAAATGAACATGCTTTCTCCAGCACCCAGCTAACTAAGAGGGTATGATGTGGACACAGGGACAACAAAGCCTCTTATCAACAATAGAAATATTATGAAAGAAGTAAATGCCTTAGAAAAGAGCACCGGGAATAGACCATATCCAAAGGAAAACATATGTGCAGGATAATATTTGACATATTACCTCCCGTTGGAGCGTCACTGTATTTCTGTTCTTGCATTCCTAGGACCTCCCCTTTTTGACTGCTGGATGTAGGTCTTTTGTGCTCCAGAGAATAGAGACTTCAAAGTTCTTAGTGTTTGTTTTAGGAGGTAGAAGACAAACAAAATCCTTGGTCCAGGCATAAGCTGACAGCTCACTTGTCTGCGCATGGCAGAGAGAAGCATGCCCTGGGAGGGGCCCCATGGTGACTCTGAGAAGGAGCCCTGTGCTTCGCTGGCCCCAGCCAAGGCCAGGTTAGCTGCAGAAGGTGTGTGCACTGTGTGGGTTCAGTGAGAAAGCCCCCAGAACATTTGGCGAGCCCAAGATAGAGGTGGCCTGGGAGGCTCAGGAGACTAGCTAGAGCAAGCCCGATGTGAGGTTCTCCCTCCATTACGTGGCACATGTAGAGAAGTGGTGGCAGCTCCAGGCTCAGACAGGCCTAGGACAGTCCCTCTGAAGGGTGTGAGAGAGATCCTAAGGCTTCCCACTACCCCCAAAAAGGGGCATGAATGACGTGAGCAAAGGCTGATGCACCCAAGGAATATTGGGGTCAGGTGGGAGGAGACTGCATCCATGGAACACTGGCTCCCACAGTGGGGCTGCCGGTCACTAAGCAGCTCTCAACACTGGTAGGTGCCGATGGGAGGAGTGGCCCCAGCCAGGCCCAGGTGGAATGGGTGGCTCAGTAGATGCCAGCAGATGAAAGGCTAGGCTGAGCACAGCAGAGGCCTTGTGACACTCCCTCCCTGTCATCCTTCTGCCGTCGTCCCCCGACCCCAGCCAGGCAATTACTCCATAGCTGACCTCAGAATGGAATGCCCCTCCGGAAGAAGGCAAATCGTGAGCTAACTGAAGTTTAAACCTGCAATATCAGGAAATACCAGAGAAATGACCACAGTTTCTGGCACTAGGCAGAATAATACCTGCAAATGTAGGTTAAGCCTTGTTACTAGAAAAATAATGAAACTTATACGTGTGTACATACCTGCAAACGTGGAAGGCAAACATTGTTCACAACACACAGGGACACTGTGTGTTGTCTACTCAGCTCTGGAGCCAAAATTCTAGAACTTGCGTGACTATCTTAGGAACAAATTTTGTCCAATGCTGACAACATCCATGACATAAGGGCCATCCTTTTTTGAAATTTTTGGAGCTTTTAAACGCTAAATGTTAATTTCTCTTTAATTATAAATCAGTAGGTTATAGTTTTCAGAATATGATTGTATTCGTTTCTAGTGCTGCTATAACTGAGCACCACAAACTAGGTAGTTTAAATAACAGAAATGTATTGTCTCACAGTTCTGGAAGCTAGAAGTCCAAGATCAAGGTGTTGGCAGGGATGGTTCCTTCCGAGGGCCGTGAGGGAGAAATCTCTTCCAGAATTCTCTCCTTGCCTTGTGGATGGCCATCTTCTCCCCATGTCTCTTCACATTGTCTTTCCTCTGTGCATATCTGTCTCTTTGTCCAAATTTCTGCTTTTTCTAAAGACACCGGTCAGATTGAATTATGGCCCACCTAATGACCTCATCCTAACTTAAGTACGTCTGCAATGACCCGATTTCCAAATAAGGTCACATTCTGAGATACTAGAGTTCAGGACTTCAACATAAGAATTTTGAGAGAACACAATTCAATTCATAACAAGGATGATCTAGTTGGTGATAATTAGGTGATCAGACAAAAGGCTTAAGGGGTTTCCATGATTTCTGTTACTGTATATTTTCCACAAGGATGCACCAAAATCAGAGAAGAAAATAGAAGTGGTATTGATTTCTGGCTTAATTCAATTTAAGTGAGAAGCATATTATTTTTAATTTAATTTGCCTTGAAAATAAAAATAGTCATCGGTATAAAAGTATCTGTGTGTATTTTGGTGACTCTAAGACACTATCATTTTTGGTGACACCATTATATTGTGTACTGGCAAGAAAGAAAGAGCTGTGACTTGCTGGGCAGTCTCACTTCCTGGGAGAGTCTTCCCTGGCACCTGCTGGACATAATCCACTCCAGTCGCCTCCTTTGGAAGGAAGCACCTTTCCCCCTATTCCCACGGGACGTGCTGAGCGTCAGTTTGCTCATTGGTTCATTCGCCGTCTTTCTCTCCTCACTAGAATGTAGGATCCGCAAGAGCAAGGAGCTGGCCTGTTTTGTTCACTGCTCACTCACCAGCCCTAGAAAAAGGCCTGACACATAACGGGCTGTTAATGATTATTTTCTGAATTTTTGAATAAATTCTATATCTCAAAGAGAAGTGTATATATGTGCATGTGTGTACATATGTTTATGTATATGTAATTTTTTATTACATACAATATTATATACATAAATAAGTAGTTTTTTGTATGGTTTTCCACTTAGATATAATTAATACTTCTCTTTGGGAAATTCAAATTGAGTAAAATCATCAAAATGATCCTACTTCCATGCTCACTTGCTCTCAGTGCTGTCCATAGAGGAGAGTGAGTTTCGGTGACTAAACCTGGTCAGAGGGCTCCTTCTCCCCACTCCTTTGCCCTTGAGATGCGCCACCGTCCCAGGGGAGAGTTGGAGACCAGATATCGAGTGCACATCAAGCCACAGGCCTGCCCCCTAATCACCAGCGACCAGCCTTTGGTTGATCCTCAGAACATGTTTTTGAGAGCTGGTTTCTCCCTCAAGGTCTGAACCAGTCTTAACCAGACTCCATCTCTGCAGAAATGGATGGGAGGAGGGCACAAGTCATGCGATTTGCCCCATCTTCCTCTCTCTTGGGGATGTTACAGTTGGCATCACTGCTAGAGAAACCGGTAAATAGTCATTGATGATTAAGTAGCTAGGAACTAAAGTGTTTTCCTTTTTGCAATTACTGATTACAGCTTTCAGCTGTTTAACCCACCCATCGTTAACTGTGCTGCTTAGGCAATATGCTATCTGACTCCCACTTGGTTCCTATAGATAACTTCTCCCTGGAGCCTGGGTCACCACGGTAATGGGTGTGTGAGCTGTCTTTCAGGAATTAGAACTCCTTGTCCACTTCAGGCTGTTTGAGACCAACTCACCAACTGGGCCCACACAGATGTCAGATAGGCGACCTTTTGACATCAAGAGGGTAACGACTCCACCCTCAGATCATGCTAATGTGCCATTTTGTGAACATGGGTCCTGTGAAGAGGCATGGAGTCTGACCACGCTTGCGCAGATCAACACTTACCTCACCTCTCCTCACCTCCAATCACCTCTCTCCACATTTCAGACCACCTTGCCCCCACCCCATAAATACCCCTGAGTCCCTATTTTCAGCGAAGCGAATTTGAGGCTCATGCTCTCGCTTCCTCACGTGGCTGCCTTGTGATTAAATCCTCTCTCTGCTGCAATCTCATCGTCTCACTGCTTGGCTTTCTGGGTGGTGGGAAAAAATGAACCTGGTTCGGTGACACTAGTTTTGAGAAAAATTTGAAAGAAATGTAAAGAGTGCCATTAGTGATTTCAAGGGGAGTTTGACGTGACAGTTACTAAATACACAATAATAATAACACGCACACTCATGATGTGTTTACCACGGCACGGGCACTGTGTTAGGTGTTGACTTAGACCCGTCTCATGACTCCTCAGAACGGTCCTCCGCTAGCAGCCTGGATAACCGTCACCTAAAGATAGCAGGTCTTAATGCCTGGAACCTGTAAATGTTACCTTATTTGGAAAAGTTACCTCTGCAGGTGTGATTACGTTAAAGAACTTGAGACAGGGAGATTATCCTGGATTATCACGGTGGGCCCTAAACGCCTCACTTGTGTCCCAAGGAGAAGGCAGCAGAGGGAGATTTGACGCAGCAGAAAAGGGGAGGCAATCTGACCAAGGGAGCAGAGATTGGAATGCCAGCAGCCACCACAGCTGGATGAAGCAAGGAGTGGGTTCTTCCCTACAACCTCTGGAGGGAGCGTGGTCCACCAATACCTTGATTTCAAACTAGTGATGCCAATTTTGAATTTCTGGCATCCAGAACTGTGAGAAAATTAATTTCTGTTATTTAAGCCATCAAGGTTGTGGTAATTTGTTACAACAGCCATGGAAACTAACGTACCCATAAGGTGAGGACAAACGGAATCTTTATTTAAAAAAGGATACGTGGCCCATGGTATAGGAGAAAATGTTTGCAAATCATGTATCTAATAAATGATTAATATCCAGAATATATAAGCAACTCCTACAACTCAACAACCACAAAACAAACAACCCAATTAAAAAATGGACAAAGGACTTGGGTAAACATTTCTCCAAAGAAAACATACAAATGGTCAAAAAGCACAAGAAAAGACGTCCAATATCACTAACCATATGGGGAAATGCAAATCAAAACCACAATGAAAGATCACTTCATACCTATCAGGAGGCTATCCTCACAAAAACCCAGAAAATACCAAATGTTGGTGAGGATGCGGAGAAATTGGAACACTTGTGTGTTGCTGTGGGAGTGTAAAATGGTACAGCCACTCTGGAAAACAGTATGACAGTTCCTCAAAAAACTAAAAATAGAATTACTATATGATCCAGCAATTTCACTCCTGGGTCTATACACACAAGAATTCAAAGCAGAGTCTTGCACAGACATTTGCACACCCGTGTTCATACAAGCATTATTCACAAAGGCTAAAAATTGGAAGCAGCCCATTTGTCCATTGATGGATGAATGGATAAACAAAATGTGGTATATCCACAATGAAAAATGAAATATTATTCAGCCTTGAAAAGGAAGGAAATTCTGACACATGCTACAACATGGATGAACCTTGAAGAAATCATGCTAAGTGAAATAAGCCAGTCATGAAAGGACAAATACTATATGATTTACTATATGAAGTACATAGTATACAAATACTATATGAAGGGACCCAGAGTAGTCAAATGTGTAACAGACAGAAAGTAGAATGGAGGTTGCCAGGGGCTAGAGGCGAGTGGGGAATGGGGAGCTCTTATTTAATGGGTGCAGAGTTTCAGTTTGGGAAGATGAAAAAAGTTCTGGAGATGGATGGAGGTGATGGTTACACAACAGTGTGAATGCACTTCATGTCACTGAGCTGTACACTTAAGGATGGTGCACTTTATGTTAGGGATATTTACCACAGGAGGAAAAGGGATACCTGGGCATACAGAGATTTAGTAAATCTTTACACAGTTAATAAATTCTAGTGCCAAATTAGAATCCAAGTTTTCTGGCTTTAGAATCTGTGCTCTTAATTTTAGGTTGTGGTTTTGAGTGAGATTGCTAGGAAAATTTTTATTCTTTAAATCTCACTTTTGAGCAAAACTGAGTAGGAGAATTTCAGAATTGAGGGCGAGATTCTCCTCCTTTAAAAATTGGTGAGAATCAAAACGCGATTCCCCAGCCAACTAACGAGGCAGGAAACAGAGCGATGAGGCTGAGGCCACGTGGTTTTATATGTTTATTAAGAGGTTATTATATTCAAGACATAACCACATCATACTTACCCCTTAATTACGAAGCACATCACTAAATTAGAAAAGCAGTGACTGAATTGGGAATACCTAACTCCACGGTCTTATCCTTTGGGGGCAGAGGTCCACAGATTTAAGAACGTTTTGAAAACCACTAGCTATTTCCTCAAATAAATGCTTGCCTGCACATGCACAGTACAATTTGCATCTGATGTTAAGAGGGCTGCAGAGCCCTAAGGCTGTCCCTGCGTGGATCCCTGCAGTTCCATGACCCCGCAGTAGGAGCCTTTGTTCTTACAATGCAGCAGATAAAGGGGCATTTTTAATAAAAAGTGAATCTACAAAACAAAATATTTTTTTGAAAGCTGTGGCTCAACACTGAGTGGCTACATTATGTTGGAAAGAACACTGGATTTAGAGGACCGAAACGAGTTTAAAATGAGGCTCAGCTCTACGGCTCTTGTGCTAACTAACGACTAAGCCTGGCTGTATGCATTAGCGAAATTGCGCATGTCAAAGGTTGTGTGATTTGTAAGGTACAATACAATCTTGGCACCATATTTAACTGTGTTCTAGCTTCATTACTAAGAAGAGACATAAGTTGTACTTCTAAAAGCAATGGAAGGTGACGTGAAAATGCACGTATCATATGCATGTATCATATATTTCCAGAAAAATTTTATTTTTTCTGAATTAGGCACATATTTGGTATGAAATGGATTTGAATTAAATAGGCAATTGAACAAGTTTTCCACTTTATTTTGTATCTGTTGCTTCAGTGGTAGTCTCACACGTTAGAAATGTATTAAAAACTATGGGTGACTCTGATGGACCCTGATTCTTCTTTTGATATACATAGAGTTTTGTTTTCCTGTATACACACTTTCATACATATATATCAACCCACAAACATTTACCAGCTTATAAAATATTACTAACGCTAAGATACACCGAATGTCAAAAGTAGGCCCCAGTTTCAATGATTCTCAAAGGGAAGTGAAAGGAAGAAAAGAATGCAAATAAGCCAATAACACCAAAAATATAATCATATTTACATATTCTGTTTATTAATGGTTGTAAATTATTACACTAAATAATTAGCCTATAGAACCTGGGGCTAAAAAAGTATAAAGTATATATTTTGTATATTTTTAGCCTATTGTATATAGATTATCGTATTATGTATAATATAAACTTACATATCTGGACAATTTAAATTCTCCAAGGTCACTTTTCATTCTTAGGAAAGAAGTGTAATGGGCATCTATTACCTTATTTGTATTTTTTAGAAATTGCAAGGATTTACTAGCAAATCCAATTTATAGAAAGATAACAATGGGTGTCAGCCCAAGGCCCAGTGGTTAAGTTCTTGAGCTCTGCTTTGGCTGCCCGGGATTTGCTGGTTTGGCTCCTGGGCGCGGACATGGCGCCACTCATCAAGCCATGCTGTAGCCGCATCCCACACAGAAGAACGAGAGTGACTTACAACTGGGACACCCAACTATGGACTGGGGCTTTGGGGAGAGAACAAAAGAGGAAGATTGACGACAGATGTCAGCTCAGGACCAATCTTCCTCACCACGCCCCCTCCCCCCAAAAAGATAACAATGATTATGACGAGGATCAAGGCTGCCCCAGGTAGAAAAACCCAAGGCGTCCTGCCCTACATACCAATCTATATCATCCTCTGGACACATAGCATGTCCTGATCTGATCGGATCTGATTCGTATCCAAAGTTCTAGGACCAGCCTATAACCAGACCCTCCCCCGACTGACACCATTTTCACAACTTTTTTTACATGATCTTTCCTTTGACCTGTAAAGAGAGAACTCACATACCTGTGCCTTATAAATTTAGCCGTACCCTCAACCCGTGTTTGCAGCTCTTCACTGCCCACGGGTCCTGTCCCCATGCTATTCTCTGAATAAAGGAGCACTACTACCAGACCTTGAAAGTCCAAGAAATCTTTCTCTCAACTCCGCGGCTCGCTGAGCCCGCATCCATTATACCATGTTGGTATGACCATGTGCACAACAGTGCTGTACGGCAGTAAAGAAGTCAATAAGTACAGTTGAATAAGTGAATGAGCTCTATTTGCTTGGAGGCAGGATAACAAATGGTTGAGAATTTGGATTGTGGAGTCAAAATGCTGGGGTTAAAATTCCCCCTCTGCCAATGTTATTAGCTGTGAGATCTGGAGCCAATGCTCTAACATCTCTGCACCTTAATTTTCCTCTCTGTGGAGGGTCTAATAACAGTGCCTGCCCCTGTGGAAAGCGGAGCTGTTCTGCCTGAAGCTGTTTGCCCACAGTGGTCTTACCCCCCGCAGCAGGCCGCCAAGTGGGGTGGTGATCATAGACCCTGTCTGCTCTTGGCCGCACACACTTCGGCGACCTCGCCGCCTCTAGCAGGGTTCTCTCCAGGAACCACAGATCTCACTCTCTCTCTTTCCTCCCCTCAAGCCTAGGGAAATCACTTTGTAGTTTCAGGACTGTCTGCTCCAACTATGTCCTCTCCCCTAGGGAATCTTCATCCCTTGAGACTTTGCGTTTTGTTTTACAAAAGCAGCCAGCCTTGGAGCCATCTAGATTTTTCTGCCCCGCCCTGCCTCCCCTGAGGCCACGAGCCAGCTGGACTCCCGGCTGGTGGAGCGAGAATGGGAGGGGGACCTGGGGACGGGGAAGGAGGACATCTAGTCGAGCAGTTTTCTATTTATTAGGAGGCGATTTGACTCTTTCATCCGTGTGCCCCATGGGACTGTAAATTCCATGAAGGCTGAGCCGGCATCATCCCCCTTGCCATTGTAACCAAGCAGCTCGCACAGTAACTGGCAAATGGTAGATAATAAAGACTGAGGGAATAAATTAACTGCTAGAGCTCCACAGAGAACACTGCACACCACTCATTTGTCCAAATCTTTGACAGAATGACACTTTAACCATCTGGACTTCGTGCCCTCTTCTCTAAATCTCACAAACTCCCGTGTCCCTTTGCAGATTTTCCAGAGGTTCTCTCTCAACCAGCAGGGAGTGTTACCTTACATCTTAAGAAGTCTCTTTCTTTTAAACGCCTTCTGTAGAAACAGCTGATCTCTAGTCAAAAGCCTTTCCTATAGCTCTTTCTATTCTTGAAAACACACAGACTTCATCTCTCTGACAGCTTTTCCATGGATCAAGTAATTCAAACTCCTAAAAATATTTTTTGTCACAAATCTAATTTTTCATTACATTATAATTTTGGCTGTTATCTCTTTTTTCTGATTTCAGCCAAATTTGTTAATGTTACTTCCTAAATATAGAGGCCAGAAGTGAAAACAGCTCCTTTGTTGTCTGGCTGCATTAGCCTTTGCTCAGCTTTCCTTCCCTAAAGCGTCCTGGCAGGTGCTCACAGCACACAGATCGCGGGTGCCTGGCTCAGGGACCATTTGCCAGAAAAACTGAGGTCAGGTTCGAAGCCTGGCTCCCATCCTGCCATCCGAGTGAACGTGAGCAACTGACAATGTTGTGCAGTAATCACAGCACTGGCCTCACTGGGTTGTTGAGGTAAACGAGTTAACGCATTTAGAACAGTGGCTGGCACAAAACACGGGTTCAGTAAACATTAGGGATTATTTCTGTTGTTGTTGTCATTATTACCACTATTACCTTTCAATCACAGTGTACTCAAAAGAACTTTAAAACATAGAGTCAGAAGGAGGCTGCAGTGGGGGAGAGAGGAAAGCGATTGGTAGGAAAAGGACACAAAGGCAGGGGAGACCTTAAGGATTCCTGCCCACTTCATCAACTGAGTTTAGACTTTCATCACCAAAATGTTGACGAAAATAATCCATAACTAATCTATAAATGAAAATTTGGGTGAGTTTATTCTGAGCTAAAATGTGAGGACCATGGCCCGGGGCCATTCTTCCCGAAGGAAGAAAGGGCACTGAAGAAGTGGGGTGCACAGAGTGGTTATGTACCCCCAGAGAGGATGTTGCACATAGGATTGAAATGTCCCTTTTACAATAGTCACGAGACTGCTCTGTCGGCACAGCGATTGATGGAAACAGCAGGTAGGTCTGCTGTCTCGGTGAACACAGCAGGGTGGCAGTTCTGTTGTCTGGAGCTGGGTGGTCACAGGTGGGCATGGCAATCAGTTCCTAGCCTAAGGAAAGATGGTTATCCTCAAGGAAATGCCAATGTAGGGGGGGAAGTTGCACCTTTATCTTAAGGCCATTAGTTCTTGCCATAGCAGATATTTAAAGCAGATATGCAATGCATGCTTGATGGCCATGTCAGGCCTTTTTGGAAAAACAAAGTCAGGCCAAACTAGTTTTACACCAAATGGCTTCCTCATATATGCCAATATCTCCTATTGTTTGCCATTTCTATTTGTCAAAGTCTAGTTTGTTAGATGTTCAATGTACATTCGTTGGACTGGATTAATCCAATTTACCCTCTTCCCATCTATATAGCCTCTCTCTCAGCAGGCAAGTTTTTTATGCAAGTGTTCCCACCGCCTGACCACCCCCCCCCCCCCCCCCAGGGAAATGCAGCTGGCAGCTGAGTTTCTGAGTGGTCCTTTATCAGTTGGTCTTGATGATAGGAGTCACAGGTTGAAATGAAAATTAAACAAGATAATGTTCTTAGAATTTCGTATGTGTTCAGTAACATTCTGTGACATTATCATTGTTACACAAAGCGTGACATGCTGGTGTCCCCAGGAAGTGGGTGACTGGCCTGGGAAGGTAGGAAGAGTTATGAGGCCCCTAGGTGCTTCAGTGTTTGAGGACGACTGCAGGAGGCGCTGTGGAAGCCCGATTGGGGGAAATTGTTTTTTTTTAAGTGAGCAACTTCTTTTAACCTACTGTATTAAATGACCACAGGACAAACTGTCCCCCTGGAGGGACTTTTTTGGAAAAAGCTTTCCGTCCCCTCTCCCCAGGGCAGCATTTTACAAGCAATTTGGAGGAATTCTAGAACAGTGCTGGAAGGGTCGTAACTCGCAGCCCAGCGTCCATCTGCGGGGCTCAGGGGACAGGTGCTGCCGAGACGACAGATGTCCGCGCCCGCCGGCCGGCGGGTTCCTCGCCCAGCGCCCGGGGCCGGCGCACGGGCTCGGGCCGACCCACAGCCGCTCCTGGCGCTGCGCCCCCGTGCTCCGGGCTGCGTGGCGGGCAGGGCACCCGCCTGAGACCCGCCGGCCCCAAACCCAGCTCCGGAGAGCGCTACCCGGCCCCGGGGCCGCTCTGAATCGGAGGGCTCCTGCTGCGGCACAATGATGTGTCCTTCACTTGTGCTGTTTCTGTCTGACGTTGACTAGTTTGGGGTTCTATAAATAGCCTTCTTGCTTAATACGCTGCTCAGTTTCCTGCTTCCCAAAGGAAACTAGGGCATCGAGACAAACGTGAACGGCTTACGTGTGGTAATACCAGTGACCGTAATCCAACACATCAAACCATAAGCCCCCTCATGACCACAGTCATCCCAAGAATGTAAAGGTAGTTCAGTTTTAGACGATGCTTAAATGTTGGTATATCACATCAATGGATTGAACTTTTAAAAATAATGATCTAAATGATACTAAAAAAGGAATTCGATCAACATCAGCACCTAGTCTTAATAAAATCACCAATGGGAATGGGACTGTAGGGACGCTTTCTCGCAGTGATGGGGAATACGTAGTTTAAATCCGAGGTGAGCATCGTGCTTACAGGGTAACTACTGGAAACATCTCAGGAAAATGCAGAATAAAATAAGAGAGCCCAATATTCTGATGATTATTGAATATTTTTGACAATTACAAGAGGGCATGAAACAAAAATTAGATGCGTAAGTATAGAAAAGGAAAAGATAAAATTATTACACCTTGTAGGTAGCATAATTTTCAGCCTAGAAGTGGTGAAAGAATCAACTGAAAAATTGTAAGCATTTAAAAATTCAATGAAGTGAGCATACAGTAGATATACTAAAAGTAATAGTGTTCATATATATCAGCAATGACCATTTTTTAAAAAACGGTAATTAACAGGCCAGTCGGTGGCTTAGCGGTGAAGTTTGTGCACTCAATTCCGGGGCCCAGGGCTTGCAGGCCTGGAAGAGGACGAGGTGGGGGGGGCATGAACCTACACACCGCTCAAGCCGTGATGTGGTGAGGACTGTCACACAAAATACAGGAAGATTGGCACAGATGTCAGCCTAGCAACAATCTCCTTCACCAAAATTAAAAAGTATGCTTTAGGAAAAAAATTGTGATTATGAACAAGTTTCCATTCATTATAGTAACTAGCTAGACAGTATGCCTGGATTCACGGTCTTAACAAAATTTTGGGAGCCTAGATGAAAAAAAGTCAAAACATGGGGTCTTGGAGAGATGAAAATAAATGAAGCAATCTCAGTGAAGATGGGCCTTGGAGTCTCTGTGGCCGCCTGTCCCACTGACGCCCACCCGGAGGACCCCAGAAGACCTAAGCCAGCCCAGGTGGTGCTTTGGCTCCTCTGACTTTCCAGGCCCGCTTCCCCGCAGGAATTTGGCAGTCTCTGCTTCCTCTGCCGTCTCTGCTTCCCCTGCCTGGTCCCTGATCCCCAGATATCCTCCTGGCTCACTCCCCACTTGCTTCCTGCTTTGGCTCAAAAGTCACCTTCTTGCTAAGCCTCACTCCGACCATTGCATTTCTCGGTGGCCCAGGGTTTGCCGGTTCGGATGCCAGGTACAGACATGGCACCGCTTGACAAAAGCCATGCTGTGGTAGGCGTCCCACATATAAATTAGAGGAAGATGGACATGGATGTTAGCTCAGGGCTGGTATTCCTCAGCAAAAAGAGGAGGATTGGCAGTAGTTAGCTCAGGGCTAATCTTGCTCAAAATAAATAAATAAATAAATAAAAATAAAAAAAAATTCTGCAGTGCCTGCTGGCCTCATCCCGCTTACTGCGTGGCACTTTCCCCACTGCGCTCATCACTTTCAGACATACGGTATAATGTACTCTCGAGCTTGTGGTCTCTCCCAACGAAGGTGCGCTCCCTGAGGGAGGGGATTTTTCCAGTCCATATTGTTCACTGCTGTGTGAATTAATGATTGAATGAAACGAAATATGCAAAAATCTTAAAGATGGAAAGAAAACACCAGCAATAAAACAGTAAATATGCTATGGTAGTGATATTATAAGTAATTATTTTTCTTTTCCAAACTTTTCGTAGCTTGGGTTATTACCTTTATTTATTAAAATAGTTTCTATTTTAAAAGGATTATTTTCTGCTAGCTAGCTTATTTCCCAAGTTGTTTGCTAGGAAAAAGGACTATGCAGGGAACAGACAGACTCATACAGGTTAACAACAAAAGCAAGCACACAATCTATTTTCATCAGGCCTCCTTTTGATTTCCTTGTTTTAAACCTTTAGCTGTTCTTAACTATAGTGTTACCTGTGTCTTGAGACCACTTTTTTATGTTCACCCTTTAATTATCATCTTTTTTCTTTAAAATGGATCAATCTTTTCCTATCCCAAATTGAATACCTCCAGCTAATCCCAAACTCAAATTAGTTAGGAAGAGTACTTGCATTTCATCAAAATGTTTTTAAATGGATACACCTTTCTTTCACGTTGATTCCTTCTTGCGTTATTAATGCTCAGCAAATTTTCTGTTTTAGTGTCATCCCAGCTGGTGGATCTATTGTTTTTAGAAAGCAGACTCACTCTTACCACTTACGCACATTTTTTGACTACTATATTTTAAATTGAATTACTAAAAATTAAAGTTATTTATTAGGTGGTTGCCTTAAGAAGACCAGGTGGAGAGTCCATGATGGTTACCGGCAACTCCTGAAGAGAAAGACTCCCAGTCTTTGTGCGTGTGAGGGTTGGTTTGCAATCCAGCCAGCTAGTTGCCTCGAGGAATTCTTAGCATGCATGGCATATTCTGGAGCCCCTTTTTTATGTAAGAACCCTTAGGCTTATGGATAGTGCTATGAAAAAGGCTTTCAGGCCTATTTCCAGACATCCTCCTTCCTCAAAATCATCTAGGCATCCCTAAGAAGAAAAATATTGGCCACACTGAGGTTCCCAAGAAAGACCCTCGAGAGTCTAAGTTTTTATTTTAACCTGACAATTATGGCCTGGGAATAAAAGTTTATATGATAGCGATGTTTAATTTTATTAAAAGGTCCATGGCTTATCATTCCCACATTTTCTGGAGCTGTTCAGGATTTAACCCTAGGCAAAGCCCACGAACTTTTGGAATTCAGTGATCTCATAGCCTTCGTGAAAGGACTTCCTAACCTTTCAGAAACACCAATGTTCCTACTCAACCAAAAATTAACCTCGCAGCTGTTCTCCTGCTCCAAGCACAGTCCAGATGGCACAAAGCCCCTGAAGCAGTCAGCTCCTGGACAACGGTTTATACATTTTCTTTTAGTGACCCAGACAAGCCCCATCTAGACCACTTTGTGTGGTCCTTTCTCTTTTTTCTGTTCTCTTGACCCCAAAGAGCTCATGATATAATTCTCTGGCAAAGCAAGCTTGCCAAAAGATATTTGCTTGGCTGCATTCCCGTTGGCAAAGCTATCACACATTTATCCTAAAGCAACGTCTAAATGTCCAAGATGGAAATGTCAGAGCATGTGTTAAAATTTGCTGCCTGATAGACCATGCCCTCCCATCAGTGATCCCCCACTGAATTCTGTGTCCAGACTGTACCTGTTGGCCCTGGTCACACCTGTTACAGGCTATAGGTGGGGGCGGCACACGGGTAGAGGAAACCCCCACAGCTGGGCCCCACAGTGAGCTTAAGCTGAACTATCCATCCATAGAGAAACCACTCCTAAGGGGTAGTTATTAGTGAAACCAGGAAATGGAACCTGTGGCTGAGACTGCTGGCATCTCCTGTTGTCCATTCTCTGCTTCCTTTAGCTCCAATTTAAGCTGCTGGACCTGTGGCTACCCACGCAAAGACTACATTTCCTAGCTCCCTTGCGGCCGTATGTGGCCATGCAACTAAATTCTAGCCAATGAAACGTGAGTTGAGAGGATGCATGCGACCCATGCGTTGTGCACCTGGGGGAAAGGGAGATGTTTTCCACTTTCTGTTGCCCTCCCCCCTGGCTGGACAGCAAACAGAAGTAGAAGCAAGGAGCACTGTCATAGACCACAAGCTGCCAGCCGTGTGTTGAGGAGAGCAGAACAGAAAGAAGGAATCCAGCTCTCAAACACCATGGGCGCCATATCAGCCCTGAGCTGTTTGCACTCACACCGTTAAGATGGGGTAGACACACAATCCTACCTTGTTGAAGCCACTGCTGTTTTGGCTTTTGTTCCGACGTGAGACTTGTATTCCAACTGAAACAAAGAAAAGGTCGAGGCCTGGAAAAGTAGACAATTAGTTTATCAAGCTGTTTTAGTTATATGGACATGAGAATAGAAGATAAACTAAGGTCAAAAACGAGAATTAAAAAAAAGTGAGGGAAGATCTGTTCATTCAGGCTGCTATAGTAAAATACTACAGACTAGGTGGCTTATTTATTTCTCACAGTTCTGGAGGCTGGAAGTCTGAGAGCAAGGGGCCAGTTGGTTTGGTGTCTGGTGAGAGCCCGCTTCCTGCCTTTTTGCTGTGTCTTCATGTGATGGTGAAAGAGAGTTAGCTCTCTGGCCCCTTCTTATAAGGGCACTAATCCAATTCATGGGGGCTCCGCCCTCATCACCTAATTACCTCTCAAAGGCCCCATCCTACTACCTCCACACTGGGGGTTAGAGGTCAACATATGAATTTAGGGGAGAGGGACATTCAGTTCATAGCAGATAATCAATTTAAAAGGAAATGTTTCAGAGCTAATTTTGTGAACACTGAAGATTCATCAGGATGCTCCTTTTATGCCCATCGAGGGACGTCCACTTAATTGGATTGAAATCAGCTCAGTGACACCTGGTGTACCTTAGCGCTTGCCTCATGAAGTAGGCCTTTGGCTTTCTTCGTTTGGAATAAATTTAGATTCTTTTGTGTGTCATATGAGAACACAGGAGAACAAAGCGGGGCTATTCAGTCTATGGCTAAACAGAACATACAACCCTTTAATCTTAATATTTAATATTAAATGTGGATGATCCCAGATCACTAAGCTGTTGACTCACAGTTGTACATGTTCTAGAAACAACATCCTCTTAGAATATTGTGCTCGCGCTCAATTTCTGCATTTATTTTTGGTTTACCAATCAAATCAGAAAAACTGAACAGAATCAGAATCAGAAAACAAATCAGTGGATAGGGTACCCTAGGCTTTAGTCACAGTAGAAAGTGAGAGTTATTTTCAGGTGTCTTTTATGTGGGTCTGATAACTGTTAATTAGTTTTCTGGTTAGTTTTATGATTAAATCTTATATGGGATCTCCAGTGTGAAATAAGAACTGATCTCTGTACTCATGGAGTTTTCTTGTGAGCCACGTAAAGACTAGGAAAAATTTTTTTGTATCCCAAGTAAAATGTTAATGATAAAATTAAGTAGAATAAAATGATTACCAGATTCTTATTAGAATCAAGTCACTAAACTTAACTTTGTTAAAATTAGGAACATAAGGTATTTTTCTTGAAATGGATTTCATACAATAAAAAAGATTGAATTCTGAGCATACACTGTATTATTAAAGTAGATACTCTGGTTTTAGCTCTTTCTCTATATAAAGATTTTCTTCTCCCACCATTAAAATATATTTGGTGTGTTAGTCCTATTGCTGTGTAGTCAACCTATATGATGGAGACGAAAACGGATAGTACTTTTGGTTTCAAATGGGTATCATGACAATAAGTAGTTTAAAATCATTAGACTCTGATCGAATTCCAAAGCCTCTAACATATAAGGGTAGTAGCTAAGCACGCTTTAGGATGCTCAGGAGACAGTGTGCCCAGAACTGTCCCTAGGAAATGACCAAGTGTAGTATCTGCTCAGGACACGCTCTTCAGGAATCCATGGGTAAAACCTACCGTGCAAAGGCTTAAACCCAGCAAATCCTCATGAAACTGTAAACAGAGAATTCTAAAAATGAATTTCTAGCGACAAGAGGTCTGTGTTAGACAGATACAAGAAACAGACATAGGGAAAGAACATCTGAGAAATTGAAGGCAGGGGGAATCTTTAAGATGGCACAGAAACTAGAGGGTGTCACCCTCTTTACTCGAGAGAGAGCTGACCCCCGACTCCCCGATCTGGCTGAAAAAGGCATTTTTGTAGAAATAATTCAGTGACAGCAGGCGTTTCACAGAAGGCATCTGCAGAGGGCGTTCATATTTAGATAAAGTCACATCTCTTGAGCTGTATGTATTGCATGACGTGTAAAATGCCACGCGAACTGAAAAACTATAGTAATAGAAATTCTGTGATAAAATCTGTATGGCTGGGAACAAAAGTCTCTGAACCTTGTGGGCTTAAATTGAAATAATTCAAGTCAGAGAGCGAACACAGTTCATACTAAGAGGTGCGAGCTATTCAGCGTGGACTAGGTTGAGATGGATGTCAACCAGGACGAGACACGGAAGGAGGCCAGTAAACTCTGCAGACCCAGGAAAGGGGAAAAGAGATCCCACACGTGTTCGCCAGCCCGTGGTGTCAGGATGAGGGTTTGGCAGTGCTCTAGTTAGGAGGAACGACACTGCCACGATCACACATTTTATGGTATTTTTCTTTCTTTCTTTTGTTTTTTTGAGGAGGATTAGCCCTGAGCTAACTGCTGCCAATCTTCCTCTTTTTGCTGAGGAAGAGTGGCCCTGAGCTAACATCCATGCCCATCTTCCTCTACTTTATATGTGGGATGCCTACTACAGCATGGCTTGCCAAGCGGTGCCATGTCCGCACCTGGGATCCAAACCGGTGAACCTGGCACCGCCAAAGCGGAACGTGAGCAGTTAACCGCTGCGCCACCGGGCTGGCCCCTATGGTATTTTTCTCTTCGTGTTTACTGTACCGTGCAGGTTAAGTTCAGTTAATCCTTTTGTTTGTCCAAGGCTGCCTCACTTTAGGGGATGTCCTTGCAGATATCCCTAAGGGTAAGTCTCTGTAGGAGGTAAAGCCATCGCTTTCATTTACTCAAGGATAGCTTTCCAGCAATACTTATCTCTGTTCTGTGTCATCAGCTCTCTGATCGATAGTTCTCATCAGCAAAGAAACACACTTTTAAAAACTTTTTCTCCCATCTTAAAACAAAAGAAAACAAAGCCTAGTGACTCCCCTTCTCCCACCAGCCAGAGTTCCACTTCTCCACTCCCATCTACAGCAAAACTCACTGAAAGTTGTCTAAATTCACTGCCTCCAATTTCTTTCCATCCTTCTCTCTCTCTGTTTTTATGGAAGTGAAATTCACATAACATAAAATTAACCATTTTAAAGTGAACAATTCAGCAGCATTTAACACATTCGCCACACTGTGCAAACACCACCAAAACAGTTTCATCACCGAAAAAGAAAACCCTATTCCGTTTAAGGATTTCCTCCCCATTCTCTCCACCCCCAGCCCCTGGCAATCACTAATTGGCTTTCTGTCTCAATGGATTTACCTATTCCGGATATTAATATAAATGAATCATATAATATATGGCCTGTTGTGTCTGGCTTCTTTCATTTAGCATAGTGTTTTGAAGATTTATCCACATTGTAGCATGTATTAATATTTTATTCTTTTTTATGGTCGAATTATATTCCATTATATGGATATACTGTGTGTAATTTGTACATTCATCCACTCATGGACACTTGTGTCATTTCTCTCTTTTGGCTATTGTGAATAGTGCTGCTGTGAGCATTCATGTACAAGTTTTTGTTTAAACACTCGATTTCTATTCGGCTATATATCTCGGAGTAGAATTGCTGAATCATATGGTGATTCTATGTGCAACTTTTTAAGGATCTGGCAAACTGTTTTCCACAGCTGCTGAACCATTTTACCCTCCCACCAGCAATGTTTGAGGGTTGCAATTTCTCCACATCCTGGTCAATACCTGCTATTTTCTACTTTTCGTTGTTGTAACCATCCTGGTGGGTGTGCAGTGGTATCTCGGTGTGGTTTGGATTTGCATTTCCCTGGTGACTGATGATGCTGAGAATCTCTTTGTGTGATGGTTGACCATTTATCATTTATAGATCTTCTTTGGAGAAATGTCTATTAAGTCCTTTGCCCATTTTTTAATTGGGTTTTTTGGGTCTTTGTTGTTAATGGGTTGTAAGGGTTCTTTATATGTTCTAGATAATAATAATCTGGTAATCCTTTTCAGATCTATGAGTTGCAGATATTTTCTCCCATTCTGTAGATTGTCTTTTCACTTTCTTGGTAACATCCTTTGATGTGCAAAGGTTTTTTTAATTTTGATGGTTAATTCAACTTTATCTACTTTTTTTTGGTTACCCACGCTTTTGTTTTTCATACTCAGAAATTGTTCCCATATCCAATGTAATAAATATTTTCCCCTATGTTTTCTTCTATGAGTTTTATGACTTTAGCTCTTACATTTAGGTCAATAACTCATTTCGAGTTAGTGTTTGCATATTGTGTGAGATAGGGGTCCAGCTTCATTCTCCTGCATGCGGATATCCAGTCCTCCCGGCACCATCTGTCAAGGAATCCATTCTGTCCCCATGGAATGGTCTCGTCACTCTTGTTGAAAATCAGTTGACCATATATGTGAAGGTTTATTTCTGGACTCTCAGTTCTATTCCATTGTTCTATATGTCTGTAATTACGCCCGTACCACACTGTTTTAATTACTGTGGATTTGTAGTAAGTTTTGAAATGAGGAAGTGTGAGTCCTCCAAATTTGTTTTTCTTTTTCAAGATTGCTTTGGCCATTCAGGACTCCTTTTAACTTCATATGAATTTGAAAATTGGATTTGTCTTTCTGTAAAAAACAATGTCATTAGAGTTTTTATAGAGATTGCATTGAATTTTTAGGTTGCTGTGGGTACTATTATCTTGTTTATAATATTAAGTCATTATCCATGAACAGACATATTTTTCCATTTAAATATTTAGGTGTTTAATTTCTTTCAGCAATTTTTTTCAGTTTTTAGCATACAGATTTTTCACCTCCTAGGTTAAATTTATTCCTAAGCATTTTATTCTTTTAGATGCTATTGCAAATAGAAATGTTTTCTTAATTTGCTTTTTTAGATTGTTCATTGCTGCTGAATAGAAGCAATTGATTTTTGTGTGTTGATTTCATTCCCTCCAACTTTGCTGAATACATTTAATAGCTCCAGTAGCGCTTCTGTGTGTCTGTGTGTATTCTTTCAAATTTTCTATATATAGGATCATGTCATCTGCAAATAGGGAGAGTTTTACTTTTTCCTTTCTAATTTAGACGAATTTTATTTTTTTTATATTGCCTAGTTGCCTGGCCAGAACATCCAGCACAATGTTGAATACAGTGGTGAACGTCGACATCTTTTTCTTGTTCCTGATCTTAGGGGAAAGGTTTTCAACCTTTCACCTTTGAGTATTATGTTAGCTGTGGGTTTTCCATAAATACCCTTTATCATTTTGAGGAAGCTCACTTCTATTCCTAGTCTTCTGAGTGTTTCTATCATGAAAGGATGATGGGTTTTTTCAAAGGCCTTTTCTGCATCCATTGAGATGATCATGTGTTTCTTTTTTTCCTTCTTTCCATTAATGTGGTATGTTACACTGATTGATTTTCTTATGTTGAATCACACTTGAATTCTGGGTATAAATCCCACTTGATAACAGGATTTTAATATACTATTAAATTCAGTTCCCTAGTATTTTGTTGATGGTTTTTTGCATCTATATTGATAATGAGTATTTGTCTGTAGTTTTCTTTTCTTATAATGCCTTTGGTATCAAGGTAACATTGGCTTCCTAGAATGAGTTAGGAAGTATTCCCTTCTATTCCATATTCTGGAAGAGTTTGAAAAGGGTTGGCGCTAATTCTTCTTTAAATATTTGGTAAAATTCGCTAGTGAAGCCATCTGGTCCTGAGCTCTTTTTTTGGGAGGGTTTTGATTACTGATTCAATCTCCTTACCAGGTATGGAACTTTTCAGATTTTCTACTTCTTCCTGACTTAGTTTTAGTAGTTTTTGTGTTTCCAGGAATTTATTTATATTATGTAGGTTATCAGATTTGTTGAGGTACAGTTGTTCACAGTAATCTTTTATGATCATTTGTGTTTCTGTAAGAGTGGTATAAGGTTTCCACCTTCAATTCTAATTTTAGTTTAGATCTTTTTTCCCCTTAGTCTAGCTAAAGGTTTGTCAATTTTGTTGATATACTTTTGTTTTTCTTGATTTTCTCCATCTACTTTCTATTCTCTATTTCTTTTAGCCAATCTGATCCTTATTATTCTTTCTTCTACTAGCTTTGGGTTTAATTTGTTTTTTTTTTCCTTAGCTCCTCATGGTATAAGCTAAGTTACTGATTTGAATTGAGATCATTCTTCTTTTTTAATATATGCATTTACACCTACAAACTTCCCTCTTAGCACTGCTCTCACTTTATCCCATAAGTGTTGGTATGTTGTGTTTCATTTTCATTTGTCTCAGGACATTTTGTAATTTCTCTTGTGACTTCTCTGACCCGTTGGTTAAGAGTGTGCTATGTAATTGTATTTAGTTATGCATTTTCCAGTTTGCTTTATGTTATTTATTCCTGGCTCATTCCATTGTATTCCTAGAAGATATTTGTATGATTTCAATCTTTTGAAATTTATTGAGACTCATTTTGTGACCTCACATATTGTCTGTCCTGAGGAATGTTCCATGACACTTGAGAAGAATGTGGATTGCGCTGTTTTTGGTAGACTGTTCAGTACATGTTTCTTTAGGTCTAACTGGTTTAGAGTGTTGTTCAAATCCTCTGCTTCCTCATTAAACTTCTGTCTAGTTGTCCCATCCATTATTAAAACTCGGGTATGGGGCCAGCCGGGTGGTGCAGCAGTTAAGTTTCACTTCAGTGGCCCGGGGTTCACAGGTTTGGATCCCGGGTGCAGACATGGCACTGCTTTGCGAGCCATGCTGTGGCAGGGGTCCCACATATAAAGTAGAGGAAGATGGGCACAGATGTTAGCGCAGGGTCAGTCTTCCTCAGCAAAAAGAGGAGGATTGGCAGCAGTTAGCTCAGGGCTAATCTTCCTCAAAAAAAAAAAAAAAAAGTGGGGTAAGAAGTCTCCAAATATTATTTTAGAACTATCTATTTCTTTCTTTAATCCTTCAATTTTGGCTTCATATATTTGGGGGCTCTATGGTTAAATGTGTATATGTATATAATTTTTATATCTACTCACTGGATTGAAATTTTTATCAAAACGTAATGTCCTTATTTGTCTTCTGTAAGCTTTTTTGACTTTGAGTCTACTTTGTATGATATTGATCTATTCCTTCAGCTTTCTTTTGTTTTCCATTTGCAGGGAATACCTTTCCCCATTCTGCTTTCAACCTTTTGTGTTTTTGTATCTGAAGTGAGTCTCTTGTAAACATCGTATAAATGGGTCGTGTTTTCTTCATCCAATCTGCCCATCTCTGACCTTTGACTGGAGAGTTTAATCTATTTACATGTAAGTTGTTACTGATAAAGAATAATTTATTTCTCCCATTTAGCTCTTTCTTTTCTGTATGTCTATATTTTCTTTGTTCCCCAGTTCCCACACTACTGACTTTTTAAAATTCAGTTTAATTTTGCTAGCATATCCTTTTGACTCCCTTCTTCTTTCCCTTTCTGTATACTTTTTATTTATTTATTTTTTAATGCTGACCGTAGGACTAAAATTCACGTCTTACACTTATGACAACCGAGTTGGAATAACACCGACTTAGTTTCAATAGTCTACAAAGCACCCCCACTCTACATCTCCCCCTCCCCCTTACATGCTTATTGCCAGAGAGTGCATCTTTATATCTTTATATTTTATATTTTATTTATTTATATTTATATAAATAAATTATATTTATATTGTTGTGTGCCCATTAACATAAATTTATGTTTTGTTTTTTGCCTTTTAAATCATATAATTAAAAGAAAGATGAGTTACAAACCAAAAGTACGTTAATACTGGCTTTTCTGTTTACATATGCGGTTATCTTTGCCAGCGAGCTAGAGGAAACAAAGGCAAGGGCTGTGCATCAGTCCTTCGGGTAGCCCGCAGACAAGTTAGGACAGGCAAGCACAGTTCTTTGAGGATAAGTTCTGGTCTGTTCCCTCCAGAACCAGAGACGAGGGTCCCACACTTGGAATGTGGGCCGTGGTCTTCAAGAGAGCTGCCATGTTGGGGAAGGAGGGTAGGCAAAGGCAATCAGAAACACACAAAATTTTCCTACCATTTTTAAATTGCCTTTTTCTTGATTCAGCATTCTCTTGGTTGCTGTAAACCTTTGTCTATTTCCCAAAGTTCCGGCAAAGTTGATTCTGACAGTTTTTGCTTGATTTTTTGATGTTTCTGTGGCAAGACGGGGTTTGGAGCTACCTACTCTGCCATTTTTGCTCTCTCCTCTTCTCTTTCAAAGTATGTACAAAGCCCATTCCAATCGGGTTTCACCTACACCACTCCACCACGACTGCTCCTTTCCAGGTCACCTGTGACCTCCTATAAGGTTTCTGATCACCGTTTCCAAAGTGTCTGGGTGTTTTTCCCCACACATCCAACAGTTCTCCAACACCAGCTGGGTGTCCTACAATTCACTCAATTCTGACACTATCTATCAGAGATCACATCAGATTCCACAGCTTAAGGGCTCAGTCCCACAAGACTTGACAGATGCCAACTGTAAACCCAGGTTGTCACCCGTGCTTCTGACCCACTGGCTACAGATTGGAGGTTCCCACAATCCCCTTCCTAGGTCTGATAAATTTGCTAGGGTGGACTTCAGATACCAGTTGCAAGTCCAGGTCATGACCTGTACTTCTGACTGACTAGGTATAAATCAGTCGTTCCCACAACCCCCTCCTTACATTTATCAATTTGCTAGAGCGGCTCACAGAACTCAGGAAACGGGCTTACTCACTAGATTACTGGTTTATTACAAAGGATATTAAAGGAGGCAAATCAACAACCAGATGAAGAGATACATGGGGCAAGGTCATGAACAAAGGAGCTTCCGTCCTCGTTGAATTTGGGCCCTGGCACAGTGGCACAGGGAAGCATTCTGGTTTCTCAAACTGGAAACTTTCTGAACCCCCTCCTTGTAGGTTTTATGGAGGCTTCATTACATAGGCATGATTGATCCCATCATTGGCCACTGGTGATTGATTCATCTCCAGCCCCAGTAGACATTCATGGTTGGATTCCCTGGCGACCAGCCCCATCCTTACTGTATGGCTCTGAAGCATTTTCAGGAACTGAAGACAAAAGGCCAAATGTTATAACAAAAGATATTCCCATTGCCCTTATGGTTCAGGAAATTCCAAGAGTTTTGGGAGCTGTGTGCCAGGATCCATGGAGAAGATGGCCAAATACATATTTCTTATAAATCACAATATTGCACCTCCTTACTTGTAAATCCAATGTTAAATTCTCACCGTTTGACCTATCAGCATGATTTGATATTTTTCTTATTTTAGATTCCAGAACCCACACTGTCTTGTTTCTCCTATCTTTCTTGTTGTTCGTTTTTAGTCTCTTTGCTCACTTCTCTCCCCTTTAATCAGTTGGTGTGCTCTAGAACTAGGAGAATGACTTGTCCTTATTTGCCCAGGACTTTCCAGTTTTAAAACTAAAAGTCTCATTTTCTGGAAATCTTTCCATCTCACGCAAAGTGGAATGGTTGGCCACCCTATCCAGAGCTCATTACTTGAGCCCTTCTCTTCTCTATCTGCATTCATCCTTTGGGAATCTTGTTTATTCATATGGCTTTAAGTACCATCCGTATGCTATTAACTCCCAAATATATATCTCCAGCTTAGAACTCTCTCTTGACTTCTTCTGACATTTGAAAGGTCTTCTTGACTTCTCACACTTAACTGTCCTACACTGAACTCCTGATCTCCCTCCAAACCTGCTGATCTAGCAGGCTTCCCCATCTCTGTTGACGGCTGCCCACCCTTCCAGTTGCTCAGGTGAAATATCCCAAAGTCACAATCTGTTGTGAAATCCAGTTATCTGTATCTACAAAATATCTCCAAATCCTAACACTTATTACCACTTTCACTGCTACTAGCCTGGTCAAAGCCAATCGTCTTTTTAAAAATCTTGCAATGGACTCCTAAATGGTCTCTCTGCTCCTCCATCTCCTTTGTTCTCAATACAGCACTAGAAGGATCCTCTTCAAAAATTTTAAAAATTTCATTGTGGTAAGAACATGTAACATAGGATCTACTCTCAATAAGGTTTTAAGTGTACATTACAGTATTGTTAATTATAAGGAAAAGATCTCTTTATGGGAATGCGGAGGCATTGGAACTCTTGTACACTGTTGGTGGGAATGAAAATGGTGCAGCTGCTGTGCAAAATGGTATGGAGACTCCTCAAAATATTACAAATAGAACTACCATATGATCCAGCAATCTCACTTCTGGGTACTTACTGAAAAGAATGGAAATCAGAATCTCAAAGAGGTCTTCCCACTCCCCTGTTCACTGCAGCACTGTTCACAACAGCTAAGAGGTAGAAATGACCTAAATTTTCATCAACAGATGAACAGATAAAGACAATTTGGTATATACACACAATGGAATATTATTCAGCCTTAAAAAGAAGGAAGTCCTACAAAATGCGACAACATGGATGAACTGTAAAGAGGTTATGCTAAGTGAAATAAGCCAGTCACAGAAGGACAAATACGATATGATTCCACTTATATGAGGTACCTAAAGTAGTCAAACTCAAAAATTCAGAGAGTGGCGTGGTGGTTGCCAGGGGCTGAGGGGAGGGGAAAACAGGGATTTGCCAATCAATGGGCGTAGAATGATCCTTTTAAAATAGATCCTTTCACATCACTCACTGAGTAAGAACCAAAGAACTTGTAGTGGCCTAAAATGGCCTGTGTCATCTGGACCTCCCAGTACCTCTTGATCTTTTGTGATCATCTGTATATCACCAGGTTCTGCCTGGCTTCCAGGTCCTTATCCACCATTCTATGCCTGCTGGAGCATGCTGACTACATGCCACCCGACTCCTACCCCCATCCGTAGAGCAAAGCAACATGAGGTCACGGAGAAGGCTACTCCAAATACAAGGTGGAGTGTTGACCCAGCAGAGACCGAATGGACTTGCATGGGTCACACCCCTCCGTACACCTCCACGAGAAGCAGCAGCTTCACGCTTGTTTGCTCATTGCTATCCAGAGCAGCCACAGGCTTACTCTAGGTGACAGCATTGTACACAGGATCCTCTCTCCTAATCTCGGGCCTCATTTCTGGGCTCTCCTCCAAGTACCTGCCAAAATCAAATACCCCCCCTCAAAAGAAATACCCTCCCAGTCAGATTATTTTAGTTACTTCCCAAAGCACAAGCCTTGTAGGTTATCTACTCTCCCCAGCATTCTCATTCGTATACTACTCTGCATATCCTTTATGCTGAGCCAATGCTTCACTGCAGCCCATCTCCTCCAAGCATGTTCCTTGCGCTTTCTGGAACTCCCACCCAAGGATCAGCAAATTCCTCCAGCTCTTCTCTAAATGTCCCCTCTACCACTTTGCCTTAATTGAAACGTGTCTGTCCTCCAGAGGCAGTTATCCCCTTCAGCCCCTAAAGCAGAGGCTGCTTATGCTCTCAAACTGTTTAAAGTTTGTCAGTCAGAATAAATGCCCCTCCACATTCCCCCACTGCCACTCTCTGATCACAGTTGTCCATCCTTCTTTTTCTTCAGGTTTATAAAATTTAACTTTTTTTTTTGAAAGATTTTATTTTTTTTCTTTTTCTCCGCAAAGCCCCTCAGTACATTGTTGTATATTCTTCGTTGTGGGTCCTTCTAGTTGTGGCATGTGGGACGCTGCCTCAGTGTGGTTTGATGAGCAGTGCCATGTCCACACCCGGGATTCGAACCAACGAAACACTGGGCCGCCTGCAGCGGAGCGCGCGAACTTAACCACTCGGCCACGGAGCCAGCCCCATATGAAATTTAGCATTTAAATGGAAAAGGAGTAGTAGTGCTTGGCCAAAAATTCAAATCAGATATACATTTGAAAGTAAATATTTTTTCACCCCAGAACCCAGCCCCCAGCCATCCACCTGCATATGTGTATGTGTACCCGGCACAAGCACATGCACACCTGGGCACATGTGTGCACACACACGGTGGACTCAAGCCTGCATCTTTACACAAGCATGTACACATGTAGACCACGCAAGAACGCACATCACGTGAGCATGTAATTATAATCACACATGTGTATGCGCGCCCACATACATGTCTGTTTTTATAGAATGAGATAATGCTAGTCATACTTTCAGTTTATCAATATACTTTTTCAGAAGTAAAATATAGTACAGAAAAAGCGTACCAGTCAGCTTGACGAATTATCTCAAAGTGAATTAGCACATTAACACTCTTCCACTACTTACTGTTTTCACTTGACACTGCATTGTGGAGACCTTCCCAGTCAACACATAAATTTCAGATTCACTCTATTTAATGGGTCCATTCTAGGGCGAATGTATAATCATTAACTAGTCCTGGATGTTTAGGCCTTCTGCATTATTCTACCGTCAGAAAAATGCTGCAGTGACTGTCCTTGTGATGTCACTTTGACCTCATCTATGAGCCAATCTGAAAGCGCAAATTTGGTGTTCTCTCCATCGTATGTCGACATCTCCACAAGTCCCCTCGGCAGTCTCTCCTTGGTTGACAGGGGGCCCGTGCAGCCTGCAGAGGAGCTGCCACAGAACTTCCTGGTGCTGCTGCCCTCTCATCAGGTGCTCCCGCTGGCCTGAATGGCTGGGGTGTCCTCAGGGTCCTCCTGTGGAACATAACCCTCTGCGGGGCCTTCTGGCCTCATCATGCATGCCCACTTCCCGCAGCCTCTTTATTTCCTCTGCCTCTGCCAGACTCCTCAGGCATTTCCACTTCACTTGGTGCTGGCCATCACTTTCTCCAGGTTTCCAAGAACACCCCCAGCAGCAAGCTTGCCCATCTCTTGGGGTTAGGGTTGTCAGATTTAGTGAATAAAAATACAGGGTGTCCAGTTAAATTTGGCTTTCAGATAAAGAAAAATACTTTTTGGCATAAGTATGTCCCAAATATTGTATGAGACATGCTTTTATTTTATCTGGCAACCCTCCTTGCGGTCCTTGCCAGGGGTTGAATCCTGTGCCCCAAAAAGTGTCCCCAAATCAATACATTCTTGCTTATCCAGCCTTGTATTCTGTTCCCCTAGATCAAGCATCCTCAAAATCCAACACCAGGGGTGCTCCCTGGCTCCGGTAGGGCATTCTCGGTAATTCCTGCAGCTCCTTCCATGTATATTCTCTTTCTTCCTTTATCAGGTCCAGTACATTTACGGCCAGATTATTCTGGGATTTAGCCCTAATTATTGGCCTGGAGGCTGGGAGAGGAGGCGGAAGCAACGCCTCTTGCTTTGCAGAGGAGAGGCCCCCGCAGCATCTTGGAGCGTGGGGGAGCACCGGCTCTTCCCAGGGAGAGTGGGCCCGCTGCAGGGTCTGAGGGACGGGCCATTCGCAGAGCCAGCAGCTTCTGGAATTTATGTCTGGATCTCTTCATCCCAAATTTCAGAATCCCAGGCTTTGCCAGCCAAGGGCCTGACTAGAGTTGTGCTGGTAAGTGTTAACAACCAGCTCTCCAAAAAGGAGGAAAAGAATTCCTCTGAATCTTAATATTGGCTGATTTCCATGGTGTAAACATTCTACCATAGCTGATTGCAAGCTATGAACATGACGTCATTGAATGTGGAGCTCTGAGCTCCAGCATACCACTGGCCCTGCCCTTAGCAGATCAGACTCCGGCTGAGCGTTTAAACATCCCTGGAGCTCCCTGACTCTATCAGAGCCCTCGTCTGTTGCACAGCTGTGTCCACTATTCTGCTGCAGGAGATCAGGGCCTCTTTGTAAGATATGAGAGAGGCCCTCTGCCTTTCACACTTGGCTTGCTCATGGCCCTCAGTCTTCCCTTATCCCTTTGCAGGGCAGCAGTACAACCGAGCGGTAATCAGCCAACTCTGCCATTCCAATAGGCATTGCTCTCCCCATACTTTTCAAATACCTGAATAATTTCACCTACACGGGTGCTTTCCTTCCCTGGCACTTTCCCCAGGTCACCACCAGTAAAACCTTTAGCAATCGCGCCCCTCTTTGGGCCAGGGACTAACTTCATCTCCCATAACACTCAGAATGCCATTCTCTTTGCCTACTGGGAGATAAATGAGCCAGTCTCCAAGTCCGATCTTACTGTCTATTTTCTTGGACTACTCAGGGCACCATTAGTGTTAGTTCTGGGCCCCCGAGAAGCAGATACCAAAGTGGGATTAGATGTGCAAAATATTTATTGAGGGGTACACCTTTGAGTTATAAATGGGAGGGA